>NW_025335761.1:6551697-6753921 GCF_004798865.1 Varanus komodoensis
GAAGGGGCTCACGTAGCTCAATGAAGCTATGAGCTATGCCGTGCAGGGCCACCCAAGATGGACAGGTCATAGCAGACAGCTCTGACAAAACGTGATCCACTGGAGAAGAAAATGGCAACCCACTCCAGTATCTTTGCCATGAAAACCCCATGGACAGTACCAAAAGGCAAAAAGATATGACACTGGAAGATGAGCCCCTCAGGTCAGAAGGTGTCCAATATGCTACTAAGGAAGAGCAGAGGGCTAGTACTAGTAGCGCCAGAAAGAATGAAGCGACTGGGTCAAAGCTGAAAGGACACTCAGTTGCAGATGTATCTGGTGGTGAAAGAAGAGTCCAATGCTGCAAAGATCTATACTCTATAGGAACATGGAATATAAGATCCATGAATCAAGACAAGCTGGATGTGGCCAAACAAGAGATGACAAGACTGAACATCGACATCTTAGGAATCAGTAAACTAAAATGGACAGGAATGGGTGAATTTAATTCAGATGACCATCAGATATACTACTGCGGGCAAGAATCCTTCAGAAGAAATGGAGTAGCCTTCATAGTCAATAAAAGAGTAGGAAAAGCAGTACTGGGATACAATCTCCAAAACGACAGAATGATCTCAGTTTAAATCCAAGGCAAACCATTCAACATCACAATAGTCCAAGTCTATGCCCCCCCCCACCCCCCAGTGCTGAAGAGGCTGAAGTTGACTGGTTCTATGAAGGCCTACAACACCTTCTAGAATTAACTCCAAAAAATGATATCATCATGGGGGATTGGAATGCTAAAGTAGGAAGCCATGGGGAAGAAATGGAGGTAATGACAGATTTTATTTTCCTGGGCTCCAAGATCACCACAGACGGGGACTGCAGTCAAGAAATTAAAAGACGCTTGCTCCTGGAGAGGAAAGCTATGGCAAATCTAGACAGCATACTAAAAAGCAGAGACATCACCCTGCCAACAAAAGTGCATATAGTCAAGGCTATGGTTTTCCCAGTTGCAATGCATGGCTGTGAATGCTGGACCATAAGAAAGGCTGTGTGCAAAAGGATTGAGGCCTTTGAATTGTGGTGCTGGAGGAGACTCTTGCGAGTCCCTTGGACTGCAAGGCGATCAAACCGGTCAGTCCTAGAGGAGATCAACCCTGACTGCTCTGTAGAAGGCCAGATAGTGAAGATGAAACTCAAATACTTTGGCCACCTGATGAGAAGGAAGGACTCCCTGGAGAAGAGTCTAATGCTGGGAACAATAGATGGCAAAAGAAGAAGGGGATGGCAGAGGATGAGGTGGCTAGGTGGAGTCACTGAAGCAGTTGGTGTGAGCTTGGGTGGACTCCAGGAGATGGTGGAGGACAGGAAGGTCTGGAGGAATGTTGTCCATGGGGTCGCAATGGGTCAGACACGACTTCACAACTAACAACAACAACAACAATCCCAGCTGCAAGTAATCACCATATTTTTTTAGAATAAATTTCAAAAGTTAAAAAAATGGAGGCTTAGAATTTCTCAACAGGTGACAAGAAAACGATCTAATGGCACATTCTTGCTACCCTGGCTACCCTGTTCCTGCTGTAAGTCATGTGAATGGACAATCAGATGAACCTCATTGAATGCTTCTGTACATACCCTGACAATTTACTTGGGACAACCTTAACAATGTTACATGTATTCCTTTTCCAAGTAGTAAAATGATCCAGAGGCACTTCTCCAAACTCCTTTCCCTCCTTCCCTCCTTCCCTCCTTCCCTCCTTCCCTCCTTCCCTCCTTCCTTCCTTCCTTCCTTCCTTCCTTCCTTCCTTCCTTCCAGAATAAGCATTCATTTGAGACTTAAAGTTTCCTGTAATATTTGAACATACTTACCAATTTAAAGCAAGACTCAGACACTTCAGTAACAATCCCCTCAATACATACAAGATGGTTCCCCAAATACCACAGTGTATCATAACTTGTGTTGGATTGATATAAGTCATTAATAGAAAAAAAGTTTTTGGATGATATGACTCACCAAATCATGGATCATAAATTTGCAAAACTGTGGAGGGTCTTCAAGGTGAATTAAATCGTACAGAGGAGGTATCATTATCATTATCAATATCATTATCATTAATTAATATTACATCTTGGCTTTCCCAATTAGTGTTTTTTTTAATTTTATTTTGGTCTATCTTCTCAATCAAAAGGAAGAATCAGAAATTTGCAATTTAATTTGCAAATTGTGTCCATTTGCTCATTGACTAATTTGATATTCTGCAAAGACCTGCTCCATTTCTATCACTTCTGTTGATATAAATGAGAAAGGTTTCAATGCATTTCACTTCAGCTAAAGCAAGAACAGACATGCTTTTGCATTAATTCCTAGAATTTTTCTTCCATGTATGAATTCATAGGCATGGCATATTTGAAATCAGTAGAATTATGCTCGATTTGCATTGATTTTAATGAGATCAGCTCCTGGCTTTCATGGCTTTGCTGTTAGACATAGTCTTTTTAACTTATGCAAGCATTGCAGGCAACTGGATGAAGCATCTTAAGCAATGTGAGCATACCATATCATTAAATGCTGTGAAGTTTGCCCCTCAGATCCAAACCAGAAAGGCAGGCTTTCCAGATACATGCACTTCCTTATGAGATTCTCTTCCTGTATTTGAAAACTTTCTCTTTTTTCTTCATAAGGTTACCTCTAATGCTCTAATGAGTGAAGTATAACAAATGACAGTTTCATTACCATGGTAACATCATTTTTTCTTACATGCTATCAAGCTGCTGGCTTAAAAATAATAAAAAAAACCTTTCCCCTTGCTTTATTTTAGGGGAATAAAGATCATGGGTGTAAGACATGTGGGTTCCCTTTGCCTTTTAATATCATGGATAAACAAATTTAAGGGAAGGATATCTACCCTAATAATAGAATACATTCATACTTAATTACTCACTGCCATTATTTTGAAGGCAAAGCAATGCAGACTAGGAGAGAAATGACTTGCTCTGTAGAGTAATTAATAGTGTTGTTTATTGTGCTATAAGTTTTCACTGTTTGTCAGACATAATTTGTTAAGTAAATTAGAAATTGAAATGCATATGGGCTTAAAAGATAGCAAATAATAAAGCATTACCAAGAATTTAGTGATACTAAAATAGCTTGAGGGAAAAAAAAGTATTCTGATGTGAACAGTTGCCATGGTAATGAGTTAAAACCTCTAATATTTAATATGTGTACAATTTTAACACTTCTAAATTCTTACTTATTATTTTAAGAGACAAAAGCAAACAAACTAAAGCTTTATGAATTAATTTTTAATTCAGGGCACAGAAGTACCATTATGCCTCTGTCCTAAACAGTTTACTGGGAAAGAAGATCCACTGAAATTGATAAACTTTGCTTTGAAGGAGATAAATATTAGATCAGAGAGTAAGAAATCTTCAGGAACTAAAGGAGTGGGTTGTGAGCAACCATCTTTAAATCTGAGTTACTTATGGTACTGAAAGCACTACAATAGGTCACCTGAAGTTTGATTTTTAATTAGTATGCAATGATTCAATCTGCAACCCTAAGCACAGTTTCAAGGGCATAAGAACCATCAGACTCAATTGAGGCATACTATTATTGTTTGCTGCTTGCTTATTATGTTCTCCTGCCATGCATATTATATAATCTTGGTTTTATTCTGCACATTGGATTTTATTGTTTTAATTCTTGTTTAATGGTTTTATGTTGGTTCTCTAGAGTTTTTATTCTAAGCCACGAAGAGAGCTTCTGGGCAACATATAAATATAATAAACAGACAAACAAACAAACAAACATGCATAGGATTGTGCTTAACTTCAGATTCACACCCCCACCCCATGTATTTAATATGTACTCGTTAAAAGGTGGGATTTACTCTTAGCAGTCAGGCACAGAAGCTGATAGAAGTTGGACAATGGCACAGAATCTTTGCTCCGGAATTCTCTCCCTCTACATCAGGGGTCTCAAACTCAACTGACCTGGGGGCCGCTGGAAGTAGAGTCTGGGTGAGGCTGGGCCGCATCAAGTATTCCACCACCGCGGTGGTGGTGGGCCGCTCATCCCGCGGCCGGCGCTTTGAAGGCCGCAGGGCCCCTCCCCGTGCCCCGCCCCTCCCGGCAATTGGCCCGCGGGCCGCGAGTTTGAGACCCCTGCTCTACATATTAGGAAAGCACTCACTGTTTAGATATTTAATCAAAACTAATCTTATCACACAAATTTTCCCTGAGGAATAAATGGCAGATGTTTGAAGATACATAATTACTAATTATCTAGAAATAAGTAAATAGGTAAAAAGTAATAATAAAGACACTGGTTCACAAGCAGGTTCATAATGAATTCTGGGGAACTGAAATAAAAAATAATTGTTGACATTACCGTGATGGTATCCAAATAAAAATGCTGATTAAAGCTTCAATCACTTGGGCCAGATAATTGTTTAGTAATGAGGTGAGGTATGTAGCCTATGTTTTAATTTATCAATTAATAAGCAAAAATATTGGGTAAGATGTATATGAAGATATATTTCTTCTCTCTATACACACACACACACACACACACACTCACACTCAATATACAGATATCTATAGTTAGGTTTAATTAGCACATTTTGAATGAAGAGTTATATTCTCGGAGTTAAAATTTAAAGCTGATTGTATCTATACTGAAAAGATATACCTGTATGTTCTATTTTTTATGTTCTAGTTTTCCTAAATGGTTAAACTACTGGGGCAGATCCATAACAGTGTCCCCATTAAGAAATTTCTTCAATTTAACTTTTATATTCCAGAAAGATGATTCCATTTTTTTATTTTGCTGTAACTAACATGTTGGTAATAAAACCTTTCTTTTCCTGCCTATTCATTTTTTCCTCTAATGTAATGTAACAAGATGGTCAAAATATAATATGGCAGTTATCCATTACATTTTAATTACATCTTTTATTTATTTCAAAAAAGAAAGATGGTATTTTAATAAGAAATATGAACTCTCTCAGTAGAATTCTGTTGACATCTTCAATATTTATATTCTGTATTAGATATATCTCAGCTTTACTGGTGTGTAAGGTTACATTTACACCACTTTAAAGGAAATCTCCCCTTACATTAGTTCAGTATTGGATATGTGATATCTTATTTAAAATATACCCCCATGCATTTTCTTCAATATTATTGCAAATGTGAGAACTTGTGTCTGATATATACATTAATATAATATGATACTATATAATAATTAATATAACGGTGACAAAAATCCTGTTATAGTCTCAGTTGGACTATTCTAACATGCTCTGTGTGAAGCTGCCTTTGAAGATGGTTCCGAAAACTTCAACTCGTTCAAAATAAGGCTGCTTGACTGCTGCTGTGAGCCAGTCCATGCACCTATATCACACCAGTCTTATACCAACTACACTGGTTGCCAGTTCTGGGCCCAATTAAAGTGCTTGCTTTGACATATGAATCTCTAAATGGCTTGGGACCAGCATACCTGAAGGACCACCTTCTCCCACATGTACCTATACAACATTTTAGATCAAATTCAGAGACGCTTTGGAAAGAACTATCCACTAAATAGGGGAGGAGAATGGTGAGCTTTTTCAGTGATTGTGCCTCACCTGTGGAACAGCCTCCCTGGAAGGGTTCACCTGGTGCCTTCAATACAATCTTTTTGGCACCAAGCAAAATGTTTGATTCGCCAGGCATTTTAAGAAATGACTTTAATTTCTTAATGATTTTAAAATATTGATTAATATTTTGGGATTAATTAATTGATTAATATTCCCAACTGTTATATTTGCTATATTTATATTATTATTATATTTATACTGTTTAAACAGTTTTATTATCTATTTTTATACTGTTGCGGCTGTGAACCTCTCAGAGTCCTATAGGAGCATTAAAGCAAAATATAAGTTCAATAAATAAATAAATGCTAGTTTTTCCACTCTAAAATCTGAGAAAAAAATGGTGTAACTGATGTCTTAATCATTTGCACAATGTAAAAGTGTCATTCCACTCATAACTCAGGTAGCACTAACAAAGCTCCACTGAATCTTTCCATTGTGTAAGTGGCTGTCCATTACAACAATGAAACAACTAAAGTCATATTTGAACAAACTCATTTGTGCCAGCAGGTGTTCACTATCATTACACAGTCAATATGCACAATTACAACATTAATTAGATTCTTCTCTTCTACAGTTGAGAACCTGGTTTCTACTAATTCATGGAGTGAAACAGCTGGATACTGTTTGACTTTTATCTAGTAACATATATTAAGAAATAAAGTATCAATCTGCTATTAAGCAGGGGTGTCCAAATGTTTTGCAAGGAGGGCCAGATTTGGTGAGGTGAAACTGTGTGGGGCCCTACCATTCAGCCTGACATTCTTTGAACCATTAACATTAAATGCAAATGAACTATTTTATGAAGGACTAAACAAATAACTTAACTGCACTAATGTGAAGGGTGATACTGAGATCTCAACTGCATTAGATAGGCCAGGTGTGATTCAAAAACAGTGGTTTTGATGCGCAAGATGTCGCACAGGTGAAAGTCACTTAGTCTCGTCCTCATGTGGTTCTTGTTAATGTTCATAACTGAGACTGTCTTCTCGCACAAGTATGTCGAAATAAACAAGCTCAGCCATTTCTTAGCAAATGTTCGAATCTCTTGGAACCTGTCTTTATCCAGCTGGCAGTAAAGTTGACAAGAGGGAGCTGTTGGTGCTGACTGTGACACTCGGCGTCATACTGCAGCTCAATGAGCTCCAGCTGCAGGTGGTCTGGAGCGTCATCAGGGTCCACAGAAAAAGGAGATGAAAAAAGCATGATCCCCTTTTCAATAGCTGCAAAATCCTGAAAGCGCTGTTGAAACTCCTTAGCCAGAGATGAGATGTCTGCTTCATACCTCCTTGTTTGCGCACTCATATTGTTCTGTGGAAAACTGGTCATTATTTCCTGTAGTGATGGGAAATGTGTGGTATTGGGCTGTGTTTGTGACAGGTGCCTTGGGAAAAGTAGCAGCTTGGTCCCAAAGGCTTTGATATGTGAATACAGTTGGCTCACCACTGCATTTTGCCCCTGAAGGCTCGTGTTCAGCATGCTCAGATGTCGTGTTATGTCAACTAAAAATCCAAAATCAGCCAGCCAAACAGGATCAGATAGCTCTGGCATCGGTTGTCCCTTTTTTGCCAAGAATTGTCCGATTTCCTTCCTAAGAGAGTAGAAGCACTGCAGTGCAGACCCCCGACTGAGCCATCTTACCACATTGTGATACACAACATCTCCGTATTCAGCCTGGATGTTGAGTAGAAACTGTTGAAACTGGCAGTGACACAGGGCTTTGGAGTGAATATAATTAATAGCCTTCATCACCAGTTTCATAACATGATCATATTTCAGATGTTTGGCACAGAGAACTTGTTGGTGAATAATACAGTGGAGTTTTATAGCTTTGCCTCCTCCTTGGCTGACTTTGTTACAGACTAGGGTTGATAATCTACTTCATTTGCCAGCCGTGGCAGGTGCGCCATCCGTAATAATCCCAGTGATTTTATTCCACAGTAGTTTCATGTCATCTATAGCGGAACAAACAGAAACAAATAAATCTGTTCCTCTTGTTTGGTCCTTAAGGCTCTGGAAGTCAAGTAGCTCTTCACTCACGTTCATGTCATTGTCCACTCCCCGCAAAAAAATCAATAACTGAGCGGTGTCAGAGGCATCCATGCTTTCATTGCAGGCTAACGAAAAAAAGTCAAACTCCACTCCTTTTGCCTCTAACTGTCTCTTAATATCAGATGAAGCATCTTCAATTCGCCGTACCACAGTGTTACAAGCCAGGCAAACATTGGCAAACTCTTGCTTCTTCTCAGGACAAATTTTCTCCACCATTTTCATCACGCAGTCTTTAATAAATTCACCCTTAGTAAAAGGTTTGCAGTGCTTGGCAATCAGCGTTGCCACCTCGTAGCTCACCTTTGTGGCATTTTCATTTGACTCACAGGCTCTTGTGAAAAAGCGCTGCTGTGCCATTAAAGCAGCTTCCAGTTCCTTCAATTTTTTGCCAGTTAGCTTGTTGTAGTTAGCATGTTTCATCTGGTAGTGCCCCTTGATATTGAATTCCTTGAAAACAGCCACAGTCTCTTGGCAAATTAGGCAGACACAGTTGTTTCGTGTTTCAGTGAAAAAATACTCCAATTTCCACTTGTCCTGGAAGCGGCGGCCCTCGCTGTCAACTTTTTTAGTTACAGTCACCATTTTAGAAATGGGCACACAAGTCTTGTGTCACAAGGGTCACACAGTGAGAGTGCTGACTCAGGTCTACTGCCATCTTCTGGTGAAATATAACCACCAGCCTTGAAGGAGCAGGAGGCAGCAGGGGACAGCTGCGGGAACCGCTGTGTGGTGAAGGGAAAAACGCCAGCCGGTGGGAGTGAGTGACAGGCTGAGTCGGCAGGGAGAAGAGGCTGCGGGCCGCTCGAAATCTGAAAACGGGCCACAATTGGTTCCCTGGGCCAGACTTTGGCCACGCCTGTATTAAGGGGTTCTTTAAACTTAAGGATGCTACTGTCCCCATTCAGGCATTCAGCAAGGGGATAAAATCAGCACATGCTTCAATTCAGCTCCTTCCTATGTTTTTGCTTTCCACTTATGATGTGAAACCATTCGCATTCAAGCTAGCACAGGGAGACTGTATGAATGCAGAAGCCCCTCCTCTTCAGGTGCCCTTTCCCATCCATAAGCTGATTGTGACAAGTAAAACAAAGAAGAAAGAAAGGGCTGAAAACTGCTTCTCCCCAAGAGCTGATTTTCAACCTTTTCTGAATACCTGAATAGGACTTTTATAAAGGTCTTATGTATCTGG
Organism: Varanus komodoensis; assembly: GCF_004798865.1. Classification (NCBI taxonomy): domain Eukaryota; kingdom Metazoa; phylum Chordata; class Lepidosauria; order Squamata; family Varanidae; genus Varanus; species Varanus komodoensis. Next base: position 6,560,560 of record NW_025335761.1, read on the forward strand.
AGATTCATTAAGTTTGCATTAAATGCAAGGTATCACATTTGGATTTTATTATTTGAAATATGATGGCCACTGTGATGACATGGGCTCCATTCTGTACCATCAGGAAGTGGATGCAAGCAAGCCATCAAAGCCTATTCTGCATTGTTTTCTTTATCTAGCCAATACTAGGGATGGATGGACTTTCCATTACATTCATATTTTTTTCAGGCACAAGTTAAATCCATCCCATTTCTGCCACAGTTTCCAAATGCATTTCAGAAAGCCTTGATGCAAAAATCACACATATATTCATGTGCATTTAACAGATTCCGAATGTTCGTGTCTTGATGTGTAATTGCCCTTTGCAAGTTATTGCAATTCTCCAATATTTGTCCTTTTCTCTGCTATTTCTATTAATGTGTGTATAGAGCTGAGGTCCCCATAAGGCCCTCCAGTGTTGTCCAGAAAGTCATGACTCCATTCCATGCCCTATTCTTTAACCAACCACTGTGTGTTGGTTTCCAAACATATGTGCAGTCCCCCATCCCCTTCTGAAAGGATGAGGTATGTCTCATATGATGTAGTGGTTGGCAGGAAAAATTTACACTAAACTATGCTGATATGTTTTGACCCACTGCTTTTGCCTTTGGTTCTGCATGCCACTGAAATGTTTTTCTTGGAGACTTGAAATCTTTTGACTCTCAGGCTATAGGATTCCTAATAATTTGTTTTAAATGTTAGATAGATTTCTGGGCTGAACTTTTGTCTCCCCTGGTCTACTTTGTCTCTGAATCCCCAAAGCAGCCATTGTATAACCTAGAGAACCAAACACAAAATTGCTTAACATGTCATTCTTTCTCAGCCACTAATAACACAATTGTATACATCCATGCTCAGAAATAAGTCCAATTATTTTCAAGAGAGGTTACTCCCAGGTAAATATGTATAGAACTTTGGCCAAAGCTCCTACATTGAAGAAAAAAGACTTGCAATTGCTAAGGAGAGATGAGAAGCAGACAGAAATAGGGTCAGAATCTCAAATGCAGCTATGGCAAAGATAAGAAGAACTATTACTCTTACCCAAGCAAAGAAGTACAAGAGAACAATAAAAGAGGAGAATTGGGTGATTTCTTCCAGAAGATCCAAGAAATCAATGGGAAATTCAAGCCTAGATCTGGTATACTAAGTGACAAACAAAGAAACATACTATCTGACCAGGAGAAAACAAAGTGAAAGAGGAAACAATATACAGAGGAATTAACAGAACTATTTGACAAGGAATCCTATGAAGAAAATCCTATAATATTAGTGATGTGAAAGATGCTCTGAAAGCACTTGCTGGGAATACAACATCTGGGTAGGAGATCAATAGAACTATTCCAAGCTAAAACTGAAACTGCTCAAATCCTAACAAGAATATACCTAACAACAAAATAGAAAACAAAACAATGCCCAACAGACTGGAAATGTTCAATATTCATTCCAATCCCCAAAAGGAGATGAAAATGCAGCAACCAAAGGAGATGAAAATGCAGATGGAGTGCAGCAACCATAGGCTTATTGCACTAATTTCCCATGCAGAAAGTTGATGCTCAAAGTGTTGCTACAAAGACTATTACCCAAACTAGAGTGAGAAATACCGGCATTCAAGTTGGATTCCAGAAAGCAAGAGGTGCTCGAGATCATGTGGCAAATCAATGTTGGCCAGAGGAGCACATTAAAGAATTTCAGAAGAGCAATCTATGAGTATAGCCTTTGACTGCATAGACCACAAGAAGCTATGGATGTTTCTGAAACACCTGATTGTCTTGATACATAACCTGTACCGTGGGCAAGGAGCTACTGCAGACAGAAATACAGAGACACATAATTGTTTCCTATAGGCAAAGGTATCAGACAAAGCTGTATCTTACCTCCCTATGAGTTCAATCCATACACAGAACATTTAACAAAGAAAACTGCATTAGTATCAGAGAAAGGTATGAAAATAAACAGAAGACACATCAGTAGATATGCAGATGATACCGTCTGACTAGATAGCAGCAATGAAAGGAAAGGAAAGAACCTCTGATGAAAATGAAAGAAAAAAGTGCAAGAGCAGGACTGCAGCTCAATAGTAAGAAATCATGACTACAGAAGAATTACTGAACTTTACTGTCAACAATGAATAAATCAAGATAGTGAAAGATTTTGAATACCTTGGCTCAGGCATCAATTCAAACGGAGACTGCAGCCAAGAAATTCAAAGGACTAAGGCTTGGAAGGGCACTGATGAAGGAACTAAAAGGGTTATCAAATCTGAGGATGTTTCACTGGAGACCAAGCCCAAGGTCACTCATGCTGTTGTATTCCTAATCATAGTGTATGGGTGTGAAAGATGGAAAGTGAAGAGCGTTGACAGCAAGAAAAATGATACATTCAAAAGAGGATGCTGGGGCAGAGCTTAACTAATACCCTAGACTGACAGAAAGACAAACAATTAGTCCTAGATCCAATGAAGCCAAAGCTTTCCCTGGGAGCAAAAATGGCAAAACAGAGGCTGTCATGCCATGAAAGCAACAGGAAAAGGTGAGACTCTCTAGATAAGGCAATCATGCTAGAGAACGTCAAAGGCAGAAGAAGAAAAAGAAGACCAAATATGAGATGTATTGACTCCATAAAGAAACATAAGAACATAAGAAAAGTCATGGTGGATCAGACCAAAGGTCCATCTGGTCCAGCATTCCTTACACATAGTAGCAAACCAGCTTGATGGATGCAAGACCTCTGCCTACCCAAGCTCCTTATCAGCTGGTGTATGCAGGCAAGCCACCTCTGGTGAAGGAGGTAGTACATAGCCAGTAATGCTTGTAGCTTAAAAGAGCTAATCGGTGCTGTTGTGGACAACACTTTTTGGAGAGCTTTCATTCTTAGGGTGAGCAGAAGTCAATGATTCGGCAACATGTAAGAACAACAAATGTTCATTCTCTCTTTTCATTCTCTAGTATATCAATCTTCTAGACACTATGGATTTTCCTTGATTATACATAAATGTTCTACGTATTGTAACCCAGTTTCATAAACAAAATACTAATTGGTACTGCAAAATAAAACAAGCAGTAAATTAGGAATTATATCTTGGGACAGACAGATCTGTTAACCTTCACCATGCCAAAAAGTCACTTTAAGTTCAAGCTTGTTCATCCCATTTCCACATGATGTTGGTGTTGCTGTTGTTTAAAACTATTTATATGCATTTTAAATGCAAGCATTTTTGGATGTTTAGACCAACTGAGCAAAGCATGTTTGCCTATATTTTGCAGATGCATGCATTTTCTTTGCACAGTTTTCTAATGTGTTTATGTTTTCAAATGCATTTTATTTGCTTTTGCTTATTTGCTCAAAAATGTACATTTTTTTTCTTTTACTGTAAGTTGTGTTCAAGCCCAGGAGATGTGAATTAAGTAAAGCCAATTTCCCAGAGATCCTTATTTACTAATGATAGTCATTTTTCCCAGAAGTATTCCATATTATTCTATTTACATCATCTTCCTCAATCACCTTTATTACCAGACATAGATCATCTGGAAAGATTGCTTCAAATTTACCAACTCCACAGCTGAAATTTTATCTGAAATCATGGTCCGTGAACTGCCCTATTTAATAAATTAGAGTGATAGTTAAATGCTGTATTGTTGTATCTCCCTCAGTTCTTTTTGTATAGGTGAAGCAGTCAATAAGGAAGCAACATTAGCATTGATAAGGGACTTAAATTTAGACAGAACTATGCTATGGCCACTGGGCATTGACTAGGCACCCATGTGATGGTTCTAACCTTGGAAACTCTCGTTGAGATCAAACCTGGGACTCTAGGCTTAGAACATATTTCTCATCCCTCAAAGCCTGGACAGAAAGAACTACACTGGTACTTTTTTAAAGATCACAAACATAACCTCAGAAAAGTAATTTTTGTGTGATTCCAGGCAGCAGAGAAAGGTGGCAAGAGGTGCTGGCAGAATACAATGATTTTTTTAGTCAACCTTTTTTTTAAGGAGGACAAGAAAGAGGCGAAAGAGCAGCAGCAGCTCTGGCTGCAGAGGGTTGCTGGAAATGACAGATGTTGGGGAAAACATAACATTACATAAATTCCTCTGTTGGGTCTTCCTTGACAATTCTGCAGAAGTGTAATGTCTCTCAGCACAAAAGAAATTCATATGGAATAGTCTTTATTCTACCGAAACAGAAGGCTTAAATGTAGATTCATCTCAGAACATTATTGTGCTACAGTATCTTCTCAAGGTTTCCCATTCTACACTTCATTTTGGTTTGAATCCAGATTAAGGCTTAAATACAATGATTCACTAGTAGTTCAGTAGTTCAATGCATACAGTGATTCAATCTAGTAATTCAGCAGAAAATTGCCCCTCTTTCTTCCACACCCCCTGGAGACCTCTGGAAGGGGAAGCAGAAATGCATCTGCCACTGTTGAATTTAACCTTAAGCCTGCAAACCTAGATGCATTACCTGGGAGAAATCCCCTTTGGCTGTAATGTGATATCTGAACATGAGAGATAGGACTGCACTGTAGGGCTTGGCATCTCTCTCCTATGGAATATTCTCTGATCTAATAGAGATTTGTGTCAGCAGAACATAGGGAAGAGTAACCCCCACTTCTGCAGATTTGGTGTGGTAAGGGAATTCATGCAGAAAGGAAATTTTTCAAGTCACCTTTCTTCTTATTCTACTAAAAGGACCCTCTTGCTGGATCAAAGAACCTTTTGTCAGTGGAGTAAGGTCAGCTGCATGCAACCACAAGTTTGTCACACTTAAGTTCTGTTGAAATCAATGTGAATAAATAATTTGGGTTCTTCTCAAGTTCAATGGGAATAAATTGTGAATAACTTAATGTGGATCCGATATTTTATGCCATTTTGCATTTTAAGTTCATTTGTTTTGTCCGCTGGATTGCTAATGCAATGTAGAACCAAAGCAAATTAGCAGAGATAACCAGAGCCATATGTTTGTGTAATATTAGCAAAAGAATATAGCCTTGTGTTGTACATGCCTTCTCCAAAATAATATTCCATTGATAGGTTGGTCAATGCACAGTCAATTACAAATTATATCATTATGTTTAATTTTGTTTCTTTTAGGGTTGAGTAATATCTCAGCGTTCTCATGTCTTCCATGTTTAATTTTATTTCCTGGTGTTCTATTCTTACAGCAAAAGTAATTCATCACAACAGAAAATGCTTGGGTAAGAAAGGATAGATCTGAAAAGGATTCTGGAATGATGGCCAAAGGAAGCCAGACTACACCCATCAAGATCACGTCAGCTACACCTACACGTCCCACTGGCTATAAAATATATAAACAGTATTCTTCAACTAGAGAGAAAAAGCTCTGCCTAATGTTCCCAGAAAAATATGCTGCTTTATTTCCAACTGTTTTACAACCTTAAACAACAGGGCAGTTCTCTTGGGAAGGGGAATGCCAATATAGTACATGATTACTGCATGAGTTACCTAGCTAGAAAAATGTCAAGAAGAATATAATAGACTTCAGGAAACTTTTAAATTCTTGAGCAGAGAAGTACAGCTGCCTCTATGACTGAGTTCTTTAATGTTTCGCTTGTTTAACAGCCTCCAGGATTACTGTCAGTCATATTGTACCCAAACTCTGTTCCGTTATTAGTTAGTATTTTTATAAAATTCAGATGGTCCAACAGAAGATGTTGAATTCATTAGTACCAGATGTTGCAAGGGGTGCTCTCTCCCTCTGAGGAACCATGTCACTTTCACCAGTTTTTATCTCACTGAGGTAACATGAACATGTAAATGGAGCACACACAGATTTTATTCAACCTTGTTACATCACAGGATCACTCATGTCAGTAGCTGCAGGATCAAAGTCACTTTTTAGGGATCAGAAAGCCTCCAGAACAACAATGCTAAGTGGCTGACCAGCATGGATGTTAGCAGACTAATGCAGGTGAGTGCTCACACTGTGGTAGGATCAGCAAGAATTTTGAATGCTCCCCTCCCACCTTGCTGGGACATGTGGTCTGCAGAAGTCATACCCTTGGTAGTTCCACAAGCACCTGCCTCAACTAGAGTCTGCTCAGACATGAACCTTCAGTACCATGACCTCTTTCCTGTGGTAGCCCCTGCTTTTGGAGGTCAGCACATCACTGTTTTCATCCCTCCCCTCCTTCAGTGCTTCCTGGAAACATCTTTACTCCAGAAATCTGTCCTTGACTGGTGTTAGTAGTATCTCACTAAAAAAAAAAGCTTTATTCCTTTCTCTGCTTAATCCTTCTGTTGTTTACCACTCCTGAATATGTAGAACAGTCCGTAAGGTTGTAAATAATAATAAAAATGCTTACATAGTAATGCCATCCATAGTTTTGTTGCAGAATTGGGATGATATGATACTCAGTTTGCTATGTAAGTCAGAAAATCTTTTCTTGTATCCTTGCCTTTATGCTTTCCAGACTGCTGTGCACTACACTGGGAAATTCAGCATCCTTCCTAGTAGCCACATCTTCAGCTCTTTGGCCCACTAATAAGCTCACTGCTCTTTTCTGCTACCCTTGTTATAAATTCTTTAATTTGTTCTTTACTTGTTCCTTGACTACCCCTCCAGCCAATGTCTTTTCTCTACCATTATCTGGACTTCCATTCCTAAGCTACCACAGGTCAGCCTTTTCTTCTATGTTTCTGCCCACTCCCTCTTTCTTCCTCAGACTCCTTAGGCCCTTGTCCTAATTCCCTTCCCTTCTGTGTAATCCCTGTTAGCTGCAAATGGCTACTGTGGCTGGGCAACCAGGGACATCTCTAGCATTGCATGGTGAGCCTCCCCACCATGATTTCTCACACCAAATGCCAAAATCTATGGCATCATATGACAGAAATGCTTAAGTGGGTGCCTGCAGCAAAATTTGGCCTTTTTTCCTTCAGCCTACCTGGCTCGATCCTCTCCTGTAGAGAGAACTTCAGTTTCTTTAACTTGCTGTCTCCTTTATATATATTTAGCCCTTATAGCTTTCCTTCTATCTTGCATATGGTATCCTTTTAAATCTAAATATGGGGGTGATTTACTCACCAGCACCTTTCAGAAGCAAAGATCACTTTTGTGGCATTGCTTTGTTTTGCTTGACATCTTGATGTTTGTCAAAAGAGCAAAGTAACAAAATAATCTATTTGCAAATTTGCATGGTCACTGATCATGGATGGTAGATACTGCCCTTTGGCAAACTCTCTCTCTCTCTTGCATGCACAGAACTGCAACCCTGCAGATTCTATTTTTTATGGAGTTCGAAGACAATTGATAGATCAATAGATAGATAGATAAATGAGAGAGAGAGAGAGATTTGGAGGAACTTGCAATTGCCAATTAACAGCCTGAAGTAGTGTAGGCTAGCAAACCTTCCATCACATGATTTTTTTAAAGAGGGTACACTCTTTTTTTCCTGCTCTGTCCAGTATTTGCAGTATATCCAGAACTGGATCTAAATCACAGAGCTCTTGGACAAATAGATAGAATTTTCCTTTCAGTTAATAGGAGGGAAAACTATTCCTCCTGTGAAATGAATATGAAAACTTTTGATTTGTAGCAGCTCCATACCTGCTTCCAGCTTCAACATGGCCTGGCTGCTGGATCAGACATGTAGATTTAGCTACCACACTGAGATATTTAAGATGAATATTTTAGCTAAAGGTGAAAGACTAGCACTGTTTCACATTATGATTTGTTACAGGGCAAGTGAAGCAGTAGATGACTCTTGAAAATATATATTCTTTTTGAACCTGCATGCTGGAGTATTTCAGGTAGCTCTGGAAATGAGGTTCAAAGTAAATTGTGGTTCACTGGGGTTATACACCACATATCATTTCTATAATCTATAGTACACACACACACAATTTGAAAACACAGCAACAGCAGCAGCAGCAAAAAGTATGGGGGAGAAAAACAGGAAGGATTTAGCACCCCTCTTTCAAATATATGCATTAATATAAGCAGAACATATATCTAAATAAGCATCTGTGCGAAACTGCTGGCCATAAGAGAGAGAAGAGTGCTAAGATCTCCAGTCTATCGACTAATATGTCTTTATCCATCAAAGGTTCAAGTATAAGTTTCTTTGCAACAGTAAGGGTTTTCGTTATCACCTTCTGCTGTCCATCTGTTAATACCCACGTAATAGGGATGCACTTTTAAAGCAAATGAACAGCTGCAATTATCACAATTTTTTAAGAATAAAATTTATATAAGAATGACTTCCAGTCAAAGAGAAGCCACTAGAAGATATGCCCTTATCAGAAGTGTCGGTGAAGCATTGGCTTAATTACATCCTCAGCATCTAGCAGAACTAGACAGCTACTTCTTAATAAACCATTGTACAATCCAATATATGTGAGACATCATTTTGTGTTAAAAGCAGCCTTGGATTTAAATCTATAAAAATAGCAAATATAAAAGTTAGAGAAACTTCCCATTGATTAGATTATAGAGAGTATTCCAACCCCTTATTCCATTCCTCTCTGACAATGTGAATGTCTACATTGCTACGCTCCTAAAGAAATTTTAAGCAGCTCTTCTAGGTTTATGTTTCTGTAAAAAGCAGTTAAATACTCCAAGGCATAGGAATTTCTGAAGCACTCACTGCTGACGAGCCAAATATAAACTCCAGAAAATGCTGTAACTGAATGTATTTGCAACTAGCACTAGCTGGTAAATAATATCTAATCTGTAGTACTGATCTGGAAAAGTCATAATCAGTTAACGTATCTAAAGTATAAATCAACCCAACTCTTGCACATAAAGGACCATCCTTCTATTTTCAAAACTGGATTCTCCTATAATGTTAATTAAGCATTACCACTAGCATTTACAAAATGATGGGTCATGCTGTCAGTGATCATCAGCCCTCAAACATGGAGGTCTATAGTCATCCTAATCAGAGCTGAAAAAGCAGCTCAGGTGATCTTTACCTCTCTGTTCCTGTACTCTGCATCATTTGATTGATTGATTGATTGATTGATGCAAGATGGCTTCTTCATCAACCTAGCTGAGGCATTTAAGGGGATCTGCAGGAGGGGAGCTTCATATACTGCCCTGTCCAGTCCCTTTGTGTTTGCTTTTTCAAAAAAGGAGGACAGCCAGAATGGTTATTTCTACCCAAGGGAGGGTGGCCCTCCTCCAATTCCCCATTTTGAAGTCAGAGTTTTGTCTCTCACTTCAAATCAGGGAATATGAACTATTTTGTGGCCTTTCAGGTGCTGTCCTAAGGCCATAGGATTTCTCCCTTCATGGCCAATATGGACTGAACTACATCTAATGGGACATTGCATTCCAAGTATCTCATGACTGAATTCCTCCTATTCCTTTCCTTTTAGTCTATTCAGATCCTATCACCAGATCCAGCCAGAAAAAAAGTCCTTGAGAATTTGACTCACTGAGAAATATTAAAATAAAAACTTGTGTATTAACAAATATGCTCTCTGATAGAACATAAGATCTGGAAAATCAAATCATTCCTCTTAAATGAACAACTGCATCTACTTCAGTGAAAAATGGGGATGAAAGCCCTCTCCTTAACAAACTTTTGAAATGGTGCATAAAGTTTTTGAAAGTATGTTTGGGGAATGTATAAAGGATTACTGTGTAATATATAAATTACCAGTATCAAGATACTAATCATAAAGCTTATCCTAAATTTTTAAATTAAGAATTGATTTGCCTATCATCCCAAAACCACGGTTATTTCTGCCAGTAACAGAGTTATCTTCAGTTTAACCTCTTTCAAGATATAATACAAGCAGCAATATACCAAGTTAGTCACTTCTGGGTAGGGAAGTATGAGAAATCTGAAGGTTTTCACAATTCTTTCTCCTTTATTCTGGTTCATTAGCTCTGATCTGATACTGAGTTGTTGGTGGTACAAGTTTAGATAGTTCACAGACTTCCATCTCTAAGATGGACTGCAATTTGCACATTTAATGAAATTTGAGCAAATAAAGCACTAATTCCATGTGGTTCCAGCACAATTTGTTCAGAATCAGTAAATTTACACAAATGTGCTCTTATCAATTGATTTCCTACAAATTACACCAGAGGTACATAGTTTCCAATTACTTATCTGTACAGAGATATTACTGCATTTTAGAAAAGTGCAAAGCATAATTCATCTTGGAGATGAAATTTTGCCAAAAATAAAAACAAGGACAAAAGCCAATACAATAAAAGCAAAACACAAAACCCAGAATATCAGAATTACAGAGGGCAAAAGTTCAAACCAACTGAGTTTCCTGTTTCAGTATATCTACTTTGGGCACCTACTAAATTGCAATTTAGTACTTATGTCAGGTGTCTGAACAGGTGTTACAGTCATTAATTCAGGTTTTGACCCATTATTGATATAATCCAAAAGTATACCAAGGTTCAATTTGTTGTTGTGATGTGCCTGTATCTGAGTTAAAGTGACCCTATGAATGAAAGGCCTCCAAAATGTCCTATCCATGACACCCTGCTTAGCTGTTCTAAATTCAAGGCATCAATTAATCATATTAACTTCAGTGTAGAAGACTCTACCCTACTGATAAATAACAATAAATCATATGAATATAAGGCCATCTTATATTCCATCTGTACATGCAGAAACAACAACAGAAATGTTTCGACTCTGCCTAACTACACATACCCAGGGTTCCCAGCACAAATCAGATATTAAGAGGGACAAGGGCAGGCTTGCCTCGTATCCTGCTCCAATCTTTAAAAAAAGTTTGAAAGAGTTTAATTTGTCATCAGGAGGCAGGTACAACATTCTAGTCTACCTTAAAAAAATCCTGATAAGTGTAAAAAAATGTTGGGTCTTTTTGACTGACTATATCGTAATAGTCAAGAAGTATTTTGGAATTAGGAGAGCTAGTAAGATTTTTATTTTTATTATTTATATTTGGCTGACAAGCAAATTGACCAACTTTGGGAGGGTTGGATAATTTTGGTGGCAGTTAGGGCACATGTGAGAGTGTTAAATAGGTCACAATTGCTCAGAATATGTTTGGGGAAGTTACTAATCATAGGGATGGTTAAGGCCTGTATGATGAGATTTGTCACCCAGGGCTGAGAGACTCATGGGTTTATTGAAGTACATTATGCTTCTCTTGAAGCTGATGGTGATCACCTGTGGGGAGCTGTAAGACCATGGAAGCTTCTCTTAACACTTGGAAGGAGGTTGTGGGAACTGGGAAGAATTACTACCCCCATCCAGAGTCAGGCTATCTGTAACCAAGCAGCTTTGCGGTTAGTTACAAGGGTCGATATCTATTAGTGTTGGCATCTTGGCTCATTTAAGTGCATCCATGCAAATAATAGTTCTCAAGAGAGCTTTATACTGTCCCAGAATACAAAGAGCTAGTTTATCATTGAAGCAAATGAAGAGAGCTCATCACAAGATGTTCCACATTGTGCATAGAAGCTCTTATGCCATCAAGGAATCACTGGATCATGCTGCATATGTGCAGTTTGGAATATCTTAGTACAAAGTGTGAATAACTTTTCATTAAAGAGATAATACTACTCTTGAACGTACAACACCTTAAGGCCATTGTGCAGTAGGCTTTTCTCATGCAGCATGTGATATTCTGTTCATAGTTATGTCAGTGATAATCATTTTATTTTGAGAATAATCTCAAATAGTAGCTTGGTCCGTAAAACATATTCCAGATTAAGACATCACTGAACATAGCATCTGACCAAACATTTATTCTTCAAAGACAGCTTTATAAAGATACCGACAAATGATGAAAATATATGGTGCTTTTGCAGTTCACTGGAGAAAAATATTCAAATACTACCACTGGATTTCTCTGAGGAACAAATAATACAGTCAATACTGTTATATCAGAATCCATGATAGGGCGTGGAGAACTTAATATCATACCTCAAAGTTTTCTGTGATTGCTGTGAGATATAAAAAAGGAAAGGACATTTCCATCCTATTCCCCTTATATGGAATTGTAGATCAATTCAGTTTAATGTAGGGGTGTCCTTTTTGCTTGTTTGTGTGTTCTGAAGTGGTAGGTATTGATCACTTCTGGAGACAGAATACAGAATTTCATAGATTAATGGTCCAAACCAATATTGTATCCTTTCATGTTATAACTTTGGCTTGCCAGCTTTAATGTGTTATTTGGATAGGTTCAAGTAGGTTGCTCAACAAATTATGTTGTTGTTGTTAGTTGTGAAGTCTTGTCCGACCCATCGCGACCCCATAGACAACATTCATCCAACAAATTATAACATGGTGTAATTAGGGATAGAGTAGGTCATTAATTATGATTGCTTTTCCAGATATTGGAGCTCGTCTAAGAATAGTGCAAGAATTTCTTTTGTCTTTTTTAAATGGCTTACCCACAGACGCTAGTGAATTTCAGTGGGTTCCACAGGACTCTGAAGGTTTTTTCCTGCAGGTAAGCTTAGTGCTTATGTTGGCAGTTGCCACTGATGCATCCCTCTCCTGCTGAGCTGAGAACCTCATTACATACCTGAGCTAGGACACTGAAACAAGAGAGAAGATGGTTAGAATGCAGGAGGAAGAAAATGTGTACGAATTCTGAGCAAGCACAGGTAAATGCTTGTAATCAAGAATGTTATGTGGTCGTGTGGATGGCAAAAAGGGATTTTTTTCCCACCACATTGTATCTTTGCAGCATCATCCAGTGAAGCTCTTTGGAGCTTCATAGGTTGGAGCAATCTGGCATAGCAGGCTTTGAAACTTTAAGAGTTCACATGAGTAATAACTTGTAGGTATGTTACAGTTAATCCCAGTAAGACCAGATTGCTGACTGGTTTAGTTTGGTGTCTGAGTTTCAGTTTTTGAGGCCTGAGACAAGGTGCTTGGCCAAGTCCAGTCAACCAACTGCATGCCTGACCCTTCCCTTTCAGGCCTTTGAACCTCTTCAATATATTATATTGATATATATTATATTGAAGAGGAATCTAGCTAAGTCCAGGAGGCTGTACAGTATGTTCTTCACATATATCATCAAAAGATGCAATGGAAGCCATGAGGGATTCCTCATTCCCCTAGACTAACTGGGCCAAAAATCCATGCAGGAATTCCCTGGTCCCTGAATCCCAGACCAGACACTGGCTTTAGCACACGATCACCCAAGTATAGGAATAAAACAAGTTTATTGAAAGGATAAAATACAGGGGTGGAGGAAAATAAAACACTAGAGTTAAAAGGCATAAACACTGGGTAAAATGGGGAAGTTTTACAGGTCGCAGCCAACAAAGCACCTCCAAGTCCTGGGGTCTTTGAACTACTCAGAACCAAAGACAGCAAAGCTAATCTTCCTCTAGCCTATACACAGAATATCTACCTTCTACCTTGTTGTAGCATGTGGGCATCACAGGATTCTTCAGCATGGATAGGAGGCAGCAGAATGAAACTCTGAAAGAGGAACACAAAGCTGCTCAGGTCCCAGGCCTTTACCAGACCAGCTGACCCATGACGAGATCGCCCATCTCCCAGTCCTTTGAGGCCACCCATTTGTCACAGCTGCTGGTTATTAGTAATGTAGTTCCACTTTTCCCATGCAGGGAAATCACAAAGCCGGTTTCAGATTAAAGAAGAGAGTTGCAACAAAGTATAGAACACGTTTTATTTAAAGGGTATAGGTTTTGTGCCTTTTTTTCTATTTTGGAAAAAAATGTCCATTTTTTTATCATACCATACCTTAATTGCAATTTGATAGGACAATGACAGGTCAGATAAAAATGCCTGGGGAATGGAACTGGTCCATGGGCTGACCTCCTGGCTTCGTGATAGGAAAATTGTGCTATATACATACATGAGATATATGGCCCCCAAAATTCCTACAACCACTATAAAAAGAAATGCTAAAAGCAAATCAAGAAATTCTGGATAATTACTTACTTACTGTTCATTAATTAACTTGTTACTGTATCTAGAATCTGACACAGGTAAAGTAGGTGTATGGATTTGGATCAACATCACAGGAGCTTTAAATTCTTATTGCTGCATTCTCCACTGTGATGATTGTTCTCATTATCTTAGCATTGGTATGCAGAGGCTATGTAGGCACTGTCCTGAACCTAAACAATGATGGTCAACTGCTTGACATGGAATGAATGAACTTTGCTTGTTTTTGCATTGCATTATACAGTATGTGAGAAACTTGAAACTAATAAGCACAAATTAATATGGGTTGTAAGAAAACAGCATATCTACAAGAGGCTAGAGATCTAAAGACAAATCTAAAACATGGCCATATAAAACTGAAATATCTGACTCATTATATAAAGGGTCAAAGATGCAATAAATCTGTTGGATCAACGGATCAACTGATCCCAATTAAACCAGTGTGAAAAGTAACATTATGAATATCAGCACAGGTGAGCCTAGGTTCACCTTAACATAAATTGCTGTACATTCAGTTGGTGCTGTTCTAAATGGCGATGCTATGTTCAAAATAAAACGTTTGAATGTAAAAGTGAACAACAAGTGCATGGATGCTCCTACACTGCCAAAGCAAAGTAAAATGGACTCAATGGACTGTTAAATCCAGGAAGGTCAATTCAGAAGCACCTCTCAAATGCAGGATACCACAAAGTTCTATAAAATATGATCAGAACAACCCCAAGTTCCTTTACACTATGAAGCAAAGGACAGATGTTCTCCCTTATTCAATATGTAGGAATGGTCTGGAATAACAGATATATCTTCATCCAGCACTGGTTACTGGACAGTTTTTCTGTCCCATCTGGGCTGGGCAAACTTGTTACCCTAAAGATAACTGAGCAGACTGCATAGCCAAAACATGTCTATCTTCTAATACCTTTCTTCTGCTTGCCCACCTGGCAAGACCGATTATACAAGCGAGTTTCCCAAGGCATTCATCTTCTGACAAAGCAGCACGTCTGTATGTGCTGCTGCTAGAATACATGGTCTGGGCTGCTTCCCTCTTTCAGTGAGGGACCTCTCACTCTGTCAGTGTCTTTGATGCACTGGAGAAGAAAGCTGGGTAGGCAAATACATCTTCTTGGCCTGCATGGCCAATGTCAGGGTGTCAGCTCAGGAGGACATGGGAAAAGGTACCCCATTCTCATCAATAACATCCACTGAGATGGAGTAGCTGTCTCACTCTGCTAATGGCCGAGGTCCTGACAAGCTCCCACTGTGCACTCCCACTACCTATCTTCACAGCCACTGGATTCCTCTCCATGATAGCATGCATGCACAGAGCTGTAAAGCGCCTGCATAGCCAGGCTGGAATCATAGAACCATGCTGCTGGAGGGGGCCTAGAAGACCATTGGGTCCAATCCACTGCTCTCTGCAGGACTCAAGTCTCCCATCCAAATAATAAGTGGGCCTGACTCTGCTTAGCTCCTGAGATTAAACAGGATCAGGCACTTCAAGCTATATGGAAGTAACAGCAAGCTAATATTCTCTATTAGCTTCAGAGAATGGTTGTCAGGCATCCTCTGGAATAGGGGGGATCTTACCAAATGACCCACATGCAAATTTTTAGCATGGGCTATTTGCATTCCCTACTGTTGTATGTGCTAGTATAGAGAACTTTGGCATTTATTTCCTCCTTGTGGTTTCCCCATAGCAATCTATCTAGCCATCATGTGAACAGAAGGATGGATTAGATAGTCCTTTGCTCTGATACAGTGTGGCTATCCTTCTGTACATCTTATGTGTTAAATATGCTATCCCCGTACCAAGTCCTGCCTGTAACTAGTGGTAAGGTCAGTTCTGCATCAGAGTCCCTACAGAAAATGAATATCAATAAGAATTTGCACAATATTTTGCATTCCAGTTAATCCAGCCCTTCATCCTTTTCCATCCCCTGCATTTCTTTTCTTCTACTTATCTGCCCAGTTAGCTGACATAAATTCAACTGATTAAATTCTAACCCTGCAGAAATTTCCTTAATTTCCTTAATCCATAGGAAATACATTTTGTAACACAGTTTAATCTATTCTCTTCAATTAATATACATTCCGCAAAAGAAAAGTGAGGCATTATCATTCTGTTTTTTCTGTGTCACACTCCATTCCAGTTGGACCAATAAAATGCTATGTTTCCAACCATTTTTATATCAACTACCCTGGAAATATAGCAAATGCATTTTCCTGGCCAGACTGTTCAGCAGAAGGTAAACTTAAGTAATATGTACTGATGCTGCCAATTTCATAATTGGCAGCTAGTTGGTGAAAATTTATGTGCTCATAATGCTCACCTTTGCAGCATGTTTCAACCATTCCCCAACGTATTACTAATTTTAGAATAAGTTGAGAGCTCTGGAGGGCACACAAATTGGTTTTAAATTATGGCACTCTGCACACATGCTGAGTTTGTTGGCTTAGCACCCTTAACAGCCTGGGTCTTCTCACAAGATCTGACTTGAATCTTCTGTTTCCCTCCTGCAGTTCTAACTCCTCTAAGAGATTTTGGTGACACCATTTGGCTCTCATCCACTCCAAGCTGATTGTTCACATGAAATGGTACATAGCATGCTAATGCAAGATGTATTACGTGATTCCAAAGTGCAGCTCCTGAGATGAGGTTTGAAACCATACACACACAAAATAACTTGTATGTGAGCGATTAATGAACTCTAAACAAAGGTGAACACTTTCTTTTGCACAAAAAAATTTGGTATTTTCCAAGAAAGGAACAAACACACATCACTAATAATTAGCCAGATATTCGTTGTTGTTGTTGCTAGTCACGAAGTCATGACCAACCCATTGCGACCCATGGGCAACATTCCTCCGGACAGCCATATATTACAGACTTCAAAAATGATTGTTCTCGCAAACTTAACATATGTTACAAAGAGATGGTACATCTGTGTTGCGCATGTTGACATGTGCTTCCAACTTACCTGCTTCGTTAACACCAGACCTCCCTGCATTCTATTTCCATTCACCTGAACATGAATAATCAGTCCCATATGATAGTGAATCCTGTTTTACCGGGATTCCTGATTGTGTAAGGGTGTCCTGCTTTTGTTCCAGTGAACATGAATATAATCCCCCTTCATACCTCCCTGCAGGGATCCTGTGGCAGGGATCATGGCAATGACCATGGGGTCATTGGGGCAGAAACCAATGTCCAAAATCCTGTGCACCTTACATGTGTTGATATACCTTAATCAGGTGTAACACCTGAACAGAGTCTATAATTGATCAAGCATACAATGCTCTAAATCCAGTTCAGAATACCAATAGTTATGTTATATATCCTGTCTCCTGAAAGTCTAGCAAATTGCAATCATGACGTATTGGAATATGATAGCTGAACCATTAAGAGAGAAAGAACAAAAGAATGAAAGAATGCGCAAGAGAGATGCGCATGTGAGAGAAGAAAATGTGCCTAGATATGGTTAATGTAACGTGAACTAGCTCAAAGCACACATAATCTGTCAAGGAGGAGTTAATGGACAAACAGGATGAAAATGCTACAATTGCCAGGTGGCTGCCAGGGAAACAATGGCACCCAAGGCCATGAGAGGCCCAGATCAGGCCTAGGCATGCCAGGAGGAGAGATACAGTACTTGCACTCCCAAGGACAGGACAGGAGATTGGGACAATAAGGGTAAATGGTCCTCAGCCGGGATCTATCATGTACTGTCACCCCATGAGCTATCTGATTGGGGATGGGGGATAAAAGAGAGGAGCCTACAAGAGTTTGGGTACCTCCTGGAGAAGAGGTTCCACTCTTGCTGCTGGAGACTTTGCCAAAGAACACTGTGCTACCCTGTATCTTTGATTGCTTTGACTGGTACAGTATCTGCGTGTACAGTTGGACTAGGGAAGCCCTGTCATTTTGAGTCCAAGGAGGCCAATGGGGCCTGGGGTCTCTGCCATAACGTGTATCAGTGCTGCTCCCCAAATCCCTTTTCCCTTCCCCTCTTTCTTTGTGTATATTTGTGCCTTGTGTGTTCTAGCTGCCCTCCACCCCTATCTTTTAGCCTTTTCATAAAATCCTTTTCCCCCAATGCTTGGATAGTCATGTGTGAATCCAGTGTCTGGTCCAAGGTCTGGGAGCAAAGGAGACTTATGCAGAAAACATAGCCGAGTTGGCCATGGGAATGAGGAACCCTGTGTAGCTGTCTGCTACTCTCAGTCTCAGTCTCAGAGTGACACAGAGATTCTTTTAACATTTACACAGTTATCAATCTCACTGTTTTACTCCCAGGTAAATTACATATGCTTGCTACCTTAGATTGCAATCCTATACCCAGGTGTTTGGATATAATCTTAATGGGCCTATTCAATGAGACTTAGTTCTGAGGAGACATGTATAGGATTTCAGTAAAGTACAATTTTATTAGTACAAATATCTACAGATGAACAGCTGCAAATGTTCAATGAGCTGCTGCATTATTCAGTGTGCATGTTAATGGATGTGTCGCTACCAAGCCTGTGGCTCTACTATTTCCTTACTAAGCGTAGTCATCAACAAATCACTAAAGTTTTCTATTTTTTTCCTTCAGTACTCAAGATAGCATTACCCAGGGCAACCATGGCCTTGAATAATAAATGCTGATGTATTTATATTGAGCTGGTAGATTACTCTATAACAGATTTTTCTGGGTGACTCACAACAAGAAAGAAAGCCATTATGGTGGGAGATGGAGGTGCGTCTAATCCAGGTGGGATCTCTTAGGTGGACAGAAATACATCTCTGCCACTATTGCTTGCTATGACTTCCCAACAGCAGATTCCTGGACAGTTGGTGCCAGAAACAGCAAACAGTAATTGGGGGTCCAATGAAGTGCTTCATCTACACACCCTGTTGCACCTTCCATTTTTGCCACACTGAAGTGTAAAAAGATGTGTGAGTCAGCAACAGGCCTTCCTTATAAACACCCAGCAAAATGCCTGCATTATGATCAACTGGCTGTGTGCAGAGCAAAGCTGAGTCCCCCGCTTACGTGATGGGGCACACAAAGCTTTCCTCCCCTGCACCTGGAGGAATATACAAAATGCAGACATTGAGCAATCATAGCTTGTGGGTGGCATATAAATACGGCAACAGGGCTTAGCGTTTCCTTCATGCAGTAGGTCTCGACTTCCCACCCCACCTACCCACCAATATGTAGGCATATGTGAAAGCAGGCACAATTAGAAAGAGAATAGAAAATAACTCTGTCAAGATCATTCTGCCTTTAGACATATCTATTGAGCAATCACCCATGGAATACTGTGTACAATTCTAGTCACCTAAAATAGATCCATTGTAGGCAGGAAAAATTACAGTAAAGCGCAACTTAAATGATAACGGGTCATGGGGCAACCCCCCAGTGAAAAATTGCTACAACACCTGCTTAGAGAAAAGGCAAGTCAGGAGAAACCTGATGTTAGAAAGCAGACTCAGCTTGCTTTATGGGGAGGTTGGAGGAGGTGACTATTAGTTCTAATGATTACTAGTACTGGACCAATGACTACTAGACCTAATGGATATATGATACCTCTAGTATCAGAAGGAACAGTTGCTGGGGAACATCGGCAGATTTGCACTATCGCACTCATGCCATTTCTGGGTTTTCCACAGGCCATTGGCTGGCCACTGTATGAACAGAAAGTTACTGAAACTTTCAGGGTCAGGGGTAGGTAAATACAGCTTTTGTTAAATCTGCTCTGTCTGCAATTTGTGGGTTGTGAGGAACCTTTCCTTCTACCCTCTGCTTATTGATGAGCAGTTTACTTTTTCCAATATCCGACCTTTCATTTGTTCAAGCATGCACATATTTGCACTCCCCAAAAATACCTATTTTCACATCTCAGCCTATGAGGGAAAATGTACATTTTCAGTTGGTGTTTTTCGTTTTTAATCCACAAATTCATACTAAATTGTATGACGTTCTAGATAGTAAAGAACTACTTTGCAAGTCTTTAGAAGCCATTTGACTCAGGAAAGGCTGGTTGAATGCAAAAGTCATGGGTCAAGTTGATAAAAATCCAAGCTCATTTGTGTTTGTTGCATATTTATCCAGCATTGTCTGTTCAAGGAGACTTCTTCAGAGTAGTCTGAAGAATTTATTCAGAGTGGTCTCCTGCCTCTTTCAGATGGCCTGGGACAAGTCCCTCTTGCAAAAAGGTAAATCAGGAGATGTTCATGTTCCATAACAGGAGATGTTATATATAGCCTAAAACTTACTCTGAGATTATCCAATTAGCAGAAGAGATCAGTTTTCTAGATCAGGTATTGTCATTATGAACTTTAATGTGGATAATGGGAAAATAGATAATGGGAAAACAGTGGTTCTGAACTGAACCAATCTGAAGTATAGATTCATATGTGGGTACAATCCTTATCAATCTAATAACAGAGAATACATCAAGAGGAAGCAAGATGTGGCATTGCTCATTTGTCCAGTATCCTGAAAGCCAATGTGGTTTATTGGTTAAGAGTTCTGCCCTGAGACCCAGGAGCTCTGGCTTCTAGTTCCCACTTGACCATGAAGCCTACTGAGTGACTTTGGACCAGTCACTTCCTCTCAGCCTAACCTACTTCACAGGGTTGTTGTGAGGATAAAATGGAGAGGAAGAGATCCTTGTAATCTGCCTTGGGTTGCTAACAAGAGAAAGAAAGGCAGGATAGAAATGCAATGCAATAATAATTACAATAATGTATCACTTTACAACCTCTGATTTGTAGCCAGAGTGATCATGGAGTCAAACATATGTTGTATTAAACACTGGGAGACATTTGATTGACAGGTATCCATCATTCTAGTCCTCTGAAGAAGTAATAGGAGAGGAATGCTACATTAGAATATATTTTTATGCTGTGGGAGGGCCTGGATCTAGATTGCAAATGCATTCAGGTGAAGGCTCTTGAAGGGCAATGATTTGGAACCAGGGTAGCATGACATAAATCAAGTGGGCTTTTCTAAACTTTCTCCTAAGACAGTGATAAAATGCCTTTGCCCACCCCAACTAATATCCTCGCCCTTGTATCTGTGGGATGTACGGGAGTGAGGGGCAAGAATACCCAAGCATTTAAATTCCCTTTGCCTTTTTCCTCCTTCCAGTTGCATGCCAATCATACATTCCTCACAGAAAGCCGGCCACAATGAGATGAATCCAAAGAAGGGGGGGGGTGGAGGATGCAGCAGGATGTTTTATGGAATGTCATCTGGCTGTTAAACCTTTGACAGCTACTCGAGCTCCTCCTCCACCTTGCCAGAATAATAATCAAACAGAGAAAGAGAAAACGCTGCTTAAAAACAGCTTGCTTTGTTTACCATGTGGGGGTATTGAGGTGGAAAAAGCTATTAGGGCTCAAACAGGGCAGTCTGATGCTAGTTACTATTATCCTACGAAGCCTTGACTAGAACTTATTCATATTCTAGGGGGCTGCCCTTTTGTGGCCTGTTGAAAAGCCGTAAAGGGTGCTGACAGCAAGAATAACTGCCATGCAAGTGCACCCGTTCCCCTTTCTATCCCTTCTCTCTTTGGAGACTGGCTTTATTAGGAAAGCATATGTGGTGGCTGTAGGGTATTTTAATCCCTCTGATTTTTATAGTGTATTAGTGGCCCAGATCCATCTTGCTGCCAGCTTCCCTGATGAGCCTGCATTAGCTGCAGAGTCCTTCTCTCTCTAAATGCCACATCCTCATTGGCTGACTGACATATTTTCAGGACTCAATGTGGAGGCACACCGTTTCTCCAGTGCACTCCTAAAATTAATATTCAGTTTACAGAACCTTTGAGTAAAAAGTTTACAGCCCTTGATGGCACTTTAGTGAGTCAGGCAGTATATCCATTAGGAGTAGCAAGGATAGCAGCCTTATTATCATTAATACTTACACTGTGTGTAAATGGCATCTTTAAATTTTCAACCTTATTTGTTGGCAGAGGCAGTTGAAAGACAATTTCTCCAAAGTTCTTCACAGGGAGAAGAAATTCAGAACAGCTCTGCACATTGTAGTTTCTTCACTTGCTGTATAAGTCTTTGGCAGCTTTTCATGAATCAACAGTGTGGAAGACTGGTCCTCATTTTACACTCACTGCAAGACAAATGTTATTCAGGTTCACATTTGCTTGCTGAAACTTCCTCTTATCCCATAAAAGGGGGTTTTGTTGTTCTGTCTCATTCTTGGTGTTTTATTGAGTGTGTGTGTGAGATGCTTTTGAGCTTCCATACCCTTTGTTAGCCTCCCAGTCTGTCTGTACTTCTTGAACTGAACAGGCCCAATGAAAGAAATTAGCTTCATGATATCTCCCACTGGGATTAACTGAAGTATAGGAAGTATAGTATAGGAAGCTGAGGAGGCTACAGAAGGCTGGAAAGATGCCATTCTGTTTGAACAGGATGATTGTAAAATGAAAACCCATGCCCATTCCTTGGTAATCCCCCATATATGGGCAGCCCAAGAAACCTAAATCCAACTGAACCCATGAAAAGGTCTCTAACATTCCTTCAGCACTGAATTTATTTTCAAAACCAATCTCTTTTCTAGCAAATGGCATGAGAATGGTTATAAAGTCTGGGATAAATTTCAACAGTGGTGGTGATGATGATGATGATGATGATGATGATGATGACGATGACAACGGCAACAGGCAGCAGGAGTTTTGAACCTCAGCCTAGTGGTCAAAAGTCTGGTCTGCACAATCTGGCACTCTGGGAAACCTTAGAGGGAAATACCTTTTCTTTTAATAGTTCCATTTCTATCCTCTGACTGCTCATTACTTTGTGGTTTCCAAGCTTTTGCACTGCCCCCTCAACAAAAGAAAGCAAGCAAGCAAGCAAACAAGCAAGAAAGAAAGACTATCTGAGGGAGTAATGTGCAATCCCATTAATATTTATATAGAAGAAAATCCCTATAACACGCTAGGATATGCAGGGCTTTGCTGGCCTTTTCTTCTGTTTAAATGAGCATAGGATTGTACCATAAAATATGTCTCAGAATTAGTTCATGGAAGTAAGACCTTTAAGGTAAAATATGAAAGTATTGCCAGTATGTTCACCCTGGCCCTTTTGTCTTTGCTATATTGCAATATTGGAGATAGGACTTCTTCCTCCCACCCTGAAGTACTTGGTGCCATACCAGGATCTAGTTTTCCATCTTCCTGGAGATGTTTTTGAGGGTGCATGAGGGTCTGTAACTTCTTCCATCAGTGAAATGACACTATGAATGACATATTGAAAATGAAGGTTATTAAAGAAGGTAAGGCAATTTCCAACATTGATGGTAGGTGCCTGAAGGCTCTCCTGGTAAAGCTCTACTGAAGAAAGGCAGGTCTGAACCTTTGTTTGCTGACCAGAGGAGATAACTCCTGGGAGCCATAGGAAAGTTGCACTGAACTCTTTGGAGGAAAAGTACACTATATCTAATAAAGAGAAGTTTTTATGCTTCAGTTATTGCATTCTAATTGGTTATCTGTTTTATGAATTTTTAATAAATTTGCTGGGAATAAACATGCAAGATATAAGTAAAAAGCCAAACAAGCACAAACTTGGAATGGGCACACAGTACTGAATACCACAAACATTATCTTAATAAAAGTCCATCTTTACTTTTATACAAGAATTAGCAAACAGAACTAAGTATACAAATAGAGTCAATGGGCAGTATATACTTCAGTTGCATTTTTTGTGCACAGATGAACTTGAGTGTTTCAATTGCAGGGACTGGCTTTTAGTCAAGTATTTTGTTTCAACCATCAATAAAGTACAGATAGCAAAACAATACATTCTATTTGGGTCAAAGCTTCTGTGGGGCTTAGTGAGAGATACATTCAGAGAATTCTGCAAAACCCCCACATTCTTGTGCTGTACAATATATGCATCATATGGATAAAATGGAACAGAGTCTGGATCATCCCATGAAGCTGACTGGTAGGGAATAAAAGGAACTACTTCTTCACACATCACATGGTTAAACTACAGAATTCGGCAACATGCAGTGATGACCACCAAGTCAGACTGCATTAAAAGGGGAGTAAACAAATTCATGGAGAAAAGGATTACCAATAGCTACTAGTCCAGATGGCTATATCCAAGGCAGTATGCCTAATATTATTGTTACTAATAACAATAATGATAACAATACTGAGTATGACAAGAATAACAAGAATAACAATAGCATTATATACACCCTGTAGACTTTTTACAAATATTTAAAATATCATAAAATACAATTCATAATATATTCATAAATAAAATATACTCATAAAATACAATGCAAGCTAAAACAATTTGATAAAACAACTACCATGGAAAAAATACAAAAAAAAAAAAAAAATTTCCCCCCCCCCCCCCCCCGTGGTACAGCAACAAACAATAAAAAGTATTTAAAACTGGTTCAGAGGATAAAAACATGCAGACTTAACTATTAAAATAATTCAAAAATTAAAAGGTTTTCAATTGATGCCAAAAGGATATCAATTATCATGTGGTATCACTATATGGTATCACTACTGGAAAGACCCTTCTCCTGCTGCCACCCCTTATCCCCCCCCCCCCCGAGTTGATATGGGACAAGACATTCTTTCAGATAACATGGCCCCAAGCCATTTAGGGCTTTAAATGTTAGAACCAGCACTTAGAATTGGGCCGGGATGTCAACTGGCAGGCAATGCAGCCTATGGACACTCGTTTCTGGGGAACTGGGGCAGAAGTATGCATAGCCATCGACTGGTTGGCTATGTGCGAAAAGAGCAGTCTAACCCTTAGTCCATACCAGCTTGGCTGCTCTTGTGTACCTCTTCTCTTAGATACCAAGGAAGCCACAGGTTCGTGCATAAACAGAACGTGGCATAAAGGCTCACTGCTAGAGCATATGTTTTGGATGCAGTAGGTCGAGTCCCTTACAGACTTGGGAAACAGCACCATCTGAAAGCCTGGGAAGCTGCTGCTATCATCATCACCATCACCATCAATTAAGACTGTTGTGGCACTTCAGTTGGGGAAAGAAGGCGACTAAAGCACCATCAGGATACTTTATTTATTTATTTGTTTGTTTGTTTATAACTTTTCTATGCCACACCCATTGTCGAAGCCTTGGGGCAGCTCACAAGGAAAACAGATAAACAAAGCATAGAACAATATTAAAAATGTGGAGTTCTCAACGATATTATAAAACCATTAAATAAAACATGGATTAACAATTACAATATCGTTTAAATAAAAAGGTCTTGGCCTGGCACCGAAAAACAAATAATGACGGCCCCAGGCGGACCTCTCTGCATTCCATAGGTGGGGCCCCACCGCAGAGAAGGCCCTCTTCCGGGTACTCACCCTCCTAATATCCCTCACAGAGGGCTCCCAGAGAAGGGCCACCCCCGCCATTCTCAGTGGGTGGGGGGGCATATATGCACGAAAATGCTCCTTTAGATAACCAGGCCCCAAGCCATTGAGGGCTTTGTAGGTGATAACCAACACCTTGAATCGGGCCCGGACTTCAATGGGGAGCCAGTGAAGCTGATGGAGGACTGGGGTTATATGAGAACAACACCCAGTCCCCGTCAGCAACCTGGCAGCTCTATTTTGCACCAATTGAAGTATCCGGACCGTCTTCAAGGGCAGCCCCACATATAGCATGTTACAGAAATCTAATCGGGAAGTTACCAATGCATGTGTCACAGTCGCCAGGCAGTTGTTCTCCAGGTAGGGGTGCAGCTGATGGATCAGCTGAAACTGAAGGAAGGCGCTCCTTGCCACTGCTGTTACCTGAGCTTCTAATGTCAGCTCTGGGTCAAGGAGCACTCCCAGGCTGCGAACCCTGTCCCTAAGAGGGAGTGCAACCCCATTCAGGACAAGGTCCAGGTCCCCCAACCCGAAGCCTGACCCACCTACCAACAGGACCTCCATCTTGTCTGGATTGAGCTTCAGTTTATTGGCCCTCATTCAGCTCATTGGCCAGGCACCGGTTCAGCACAGCCACCGCATCACCTGGATTAGTTGAGAACAAGAGGTAGAGCTGGGTATCATCAGCGTACTGATGATTCCACAGCCCACACCTCCTGATGACCTCTCCCAGTGGTTTCATGTAGAAGTTGAATAGAAAGGGGGACGAAATGGACCCCTGCGGAACTCCATGGCATAGCTGCCATGGCGCAGAGCCATAGTCCCCCAGCACCACCTTCTGAAATCGGTCATTGAGATAGGAACAGAACCAGTGCAAAGCAGAGCCTCCAACTCCCAATCCCACAAGCCTATCCAGAAGGATGCTCAGAAAGCCACTGAGAGGTCCAGGAGAACCAACAGGGAAGCACTCCCCCTGCCTCTTTCCCTGCACAGGTCATCATACAGGGCAACCAAGGCAGATTCAGTACCGTACCCAGGTCTGAAGCCGGACTGAAATGGGTCCAGATAATCAGTTTCATCCAAGAGTGCTTGGAGTTGTCCCGCCACCACCCGCTCTAACATCTTGCCCAAGAATGGGATGTTGGCCACCGGTCTATAATTGGGGCCACGTCTGGATCCAGGGATGCCTTCTTTAGGACTGGTCGGACCACCGTCTCCTTTAAAGGGGCAGGTACCCGGCCCTCCCTCAGAGAGGCGTTGACGACCTCCACGATCCAGGTTCCAATCCCGTCCTTGACTGTCTTGAGAAGCCAAGTTGGTCAAGGGTCCAATAAGCAGGTGGTAGGACGTACCTGTCCAAGCACCTTGTCCACATCATCAGGCCACAAACACTGAAACTCATCCATCAATTGTGGACCAGACAGTCGCATTGGCACCTCCCCAGTAGAATCTGATTCAATAGTAGAATCCAGTTCATGACGAATCTGAGCGATTTTCTCCCGGAAATGCTTGGTGAAGTTGTCACAGTGGCCTTCGAGGGTGGCACGAGATCTTTCTTTGGGCCCAGATGTACCAGTCCCTGTACCACCCGAAAGAGCTCCGCCAGACGGCATTGTGAGGAGGCAATGGAAGCAGAGAAGAATTTCTTCTTCGCTGCCCTCACCGCCACAGCATAGGCCCAATAATGGGCTCTCAAGTGTGTTCGGTCAGATTCATCCCGTGATTTCCTCCGCCTACACTCTAGCCATCTCCCAACCTGCTTCATCGCCCGTAATTCAGGTGTATACCAAGGAGATGAACGGGCTCTGCCAGGTGGGAGGGGGCGCTCAGGAGCAATCGTGTCAATAGCCCTGGTCATTTCCCCATTCCATAGTTCCACCAGAGCTTTGACAGGAGCACTAGCCTTATCAACCGGGAAATACCCAAGGGCCCTCAGGAATCTATCAGAATCCATCCGACTCCAGGGGCGGACCAGCACAGTCGGGTCCACATGCTTACAGAGGGAAAGGCCACTCTCAAGCTCAAACCTCACAAGGAAATGATCTGACCATGACAGGGGAGTCAGACAAAAGTTCCTCACCCTCAGATCACCCTCTTCCTGTCCCGTCGAGAAAACCAGGTCCAGAGTGTGTCCACGTTCATGGGTTGGGCCAATGACGTGTTGAGACAGCCCCATGGCCACCATTGAGGCCATGAAGTCCTGAGTCGCCCCGGTCAGACCAGTCTCGGCATGGAGATTGAAGTCCCCCAGTCCCCTAGGACCAACATCCTGGGGGTCTTCAACACCAGGTCCGAGATGATCTCCATCAATTCATGCAGGGAGTCTGTTGGGCAGAAGGGTAAACTTTGTATATTGAAGCCCTAATCTCCCATCTACCCCTTTTCTGTGCTTGGTGTTAAGGCCACAGAGAAGCAGCTGCACAGTTATTTCCATTCCAACTGCAAACTTAGGCAAGAGAATCCAAATGCAGATGCTGAATTCCAGGGTTGGAGATCTTGACTGCAGATTAGGGAATCCAAAGCTTCATATGACTTTCTTGATGCTGTCTAGAGATCAGAGGGTTACTCTGCCTCTGGAGAAATTAAAACAAAAAACAATAACTCCTGACTGCTCTTAACCTGTAAAACTACCAAAATGTATGCTGGAATACTTTAAATCAGAACCCATTTAAGATCAACTGTTGCCAGGCTAATATTAACATCAGCAACCATCATAACTTTACCCAGATATTGCATTACATTCTAATTACTTTTTCACAACACTTACCTAATACCATTTCAAATATTGTCATCAAGCAAGGAAATACTTTATTTAGTTAAAGTAGATCAACAGTGCTCCAGATGCAGTAGAATTATAAAGGTAAATTCTTTGGTCCAGAAATGAGTTGGATTTGACAGGACCAAGAGAGTACATAAAAATAGTTAGAATTCAGCTTCCAGAGGCCCAGAAAGCACACACACATGTGCGTGCGTGATATAGAAGAAGAATAGACCTGTAGTGAAAAACAGAGGAATCCTGTTTTGTATGTAGAATACCAGCTTCGTTCTATTCTATTCATCCATTTCTGAACTCCTTAATGCAAAATAGCAATGAACTTTTCAACAACACTTTTGTGAAAAAGGTCAGACAATAGCTGCTATCTTCCCTCTTTCTTGACATGATACAGGAAGGAATTTCCTGCAGCAAAACTTTGGCAACATCAAAGCACATCTTTAAATAAAAGGAAATGCTGATCACAATTGAGTTAAATGTTGGCACCATTAACCTTCTGCCCTTTTAATTCTATTTACCAGCACATTATCCTAGCCACATTTCTGTGCTATTTGTCTACTGGTTTTTTAATGCAAAGTATTAGTATTATGGCCAAACCAGACATCACTTCAAGTATATCTTCAAATTTCATATCAGATCTCATTTGTATTTTTATTTGTTGGTTTGTTTTTAATATCTGCCCTGTTTAGAGTGCCATCATGCCATGGTGGAAAATGTTTTAACCAGCCACCTAGCTGAAATCAGCCACCTACTGATTTGCAAGATTTGCAAGAATGTAGAGGAGAAGATGGCCTATCCTCCTGCTCTGCATAGAATACCCATCATCTTCCAAGTTCAAAGGGATCTTCATTGGATGCACCTTTATTTCCATTAATTTGTTTTCTTTCTACCTCCCAGGAGAAGACAATCGTGCTATGGAAAGTTAAAGGCAGAAGGAGGAGAGGAAGACCAAGTATGAGGTGGATTGATTCCCTAAAGAAGCCACAACCTTGCATTTACAGGAGTGGAGCAGGGTTGTCACAAATATAACATTTTGGAAGGCTTTCATTCACAAGGTTACCAAAAGTCAGAGACAAGTTGCTGGCACATAACAACATAGATGTTGCTCCTTTTATCTTTCCTTTCTTCCTTCCTTCATTCTGGTAATTTTTGTTTTGAATATTTTGATTCAATATGAGATGTTCTCTAACTTCCCTTAACTTTCATACATATTTTCTTTTTAAATCCTCTTCCAATTGTTTCAGTGTGGGAGCAGGACGGAACTAAAAGACTTAAAGAAGCTCCAGACTGCTGCAGTGAGTGTCCTGAGCCTAAGCCCTTTCAAGGGAATTGCAACGTTTTGGGTACTTTGAGGGCATCTGTCAACAGGAGACCTGCATAAGGTTGAGGTCTACACCTGGGGAGCTTTCCATGGGTGTACTGAGAGTCTGGCAATGTGGAGATACCTTCATAAAAGCAGAGCTCTTCTCTGCTTACCCCAATCCTGACCTCCTTCAGATGGTTGCAAGGGGCTTGGTGCTCTGGTGTTAATTGTGAAAGAAATGCTAAGTTTTAATGAGAATGTAACATGTTAATTAAGAAGGCAGTAAAATGAGCTATAGCATCATTCTAGCAGTTTTATAATTGGGATCCAGAATGGTAAAAATAGGTGGTTACAACGAAGAAGAATATTTTAAGGTTGCATTAAGATAGTTTCAAAGAGAGGAATTCCATTTTCATCTCCATGTAAACAATAAAATTTGAAGGATGATTCATACATGAATGATTTAGTGTGGGTGCAGCTTCCACATTTCTGATTCCTATACTCTTTAGCATCATCTGTAGGAAGGAGTGCATCATCAGACACATGATGTCAACCTCCCCAGTTGAACTGCCACAGCTCAAGTCACCCCATCCAAGTACATTCAGATTCATGGGCAGCAAAGAAATTACAGCAACCACAAAATGCCTGCATTCAGAGATCCTAAACTCCTAGCATGCTAGAACTGCTGGAAATGTGCTATGTAGAACATTGCAGAATTCCAGAAAGAAAAACATGGCATAGATAAGCATAGAAATCCGGTATACAATGCCAAGAAAAAGCAACACACTGATACAAATCTGGGACTAGCCCAGGGCTGATGCCATTTATTGGTTTTTGAGCTGACTGTAAAGCTAGTGGAGACCTGTTTATATGCTATATCACATTGTTACAGTCTTAACAGGGCAGCGTGGGGAGAGGGGCACTGATTCACTTCCCAGATCATTGCTTGGTTTATTCCAGTTTCAACGTTCATCCCTGAGTAACTGAAAATAAATAACACGCCTTTTTGGCTAGCTTTTTTTCTTTTTTGGAACAATGCTTTTAAAAAGTCCATGGTAAATGTGTTCTACATTTAACAAAGAATGATGAGGTGAGGTGAGCCGAGGCAAAATAATTAATAGAAACATGCAGTTACTCCTGTTTACTATGATTTCCTGTGACAAATAAACTTTGGACTCACAAATTTTAAAGTGAATACATTAGTGGTGGATATATTGCCACCTAGTAAGCATTAAATACACAGATAAATGAACAAACTGCATGTTACATTCAACGTGTATCTAACAGCTACATCCCTCGCCATTCTACTCAAAAGGAAGTGCAACTTGCTCAAAAGTTAAATAAGTACTTTTGGCGTGAGGGCTGTTTTACCAACTGAGATGCCTGGCTGAGGCTGTAAATTTTCTTTTCCTCACCACTTTAAGGCATCTAAAGGCTGCTTCTGACAGAGGCATGTGTCTTTGGTCTAACCCTTTACAGCCAGGCTCTGGCATCACTGTGGGGAGCAAGCTAGGCAATGGGAACATTGCTGGTAGTGAACTGTTTCCTCAAGTAGAATCTTGTCTGTCTACTTGAGGAAAGACGCAGCTACTAGCAGGGTTTGGAAACTTCACAGCCATCCAGCTGAATACACCTCAGCTACCGTCCACAACAAAGAGCTGCAGCTTGGAAAAGAGAGGAGTAACTGTGGACATTCTCCTTAAGAGCCAAAGTTTTCTGTTTCTTATTGTTATTTTAACATGTGTCAGGGAAATTCATTATTTGGATGTAGAAGGAGGGGCCCTTCTTAATGTAAGCATGACAGTAGGCTATTAAAATCCCATTGAGGAGAAGTGATAGATACTTTATCTATTTCTTCTTTTGTTTTTCCTACTAGATGATTTCTGACCAGCTTACCAGGTTGCATTCAGGTCCATGATGCTTTCACTGACTTCCAGGATGGTCCAAAACAAAGTCTCCCCTACCCACACTTCAGTTGCCAATGAGAAGGTTGGCCTGGTGTGCTCTATTTGTTCCTTCTGTAAAATCCAGGTGAGGAAGTAGCTGTACAGAATCAGTGCTGGGCAAGTTAATAAGCTCAGTGAAAATCCATAAGCTGAGACTCAACAGACATGGTGGAGCTGTTAACAGGTGTTTCACCTGCCTGTCCAGATAACGTTCCACCCATTTTGGAGGGAACTGCAGTCCCCCTAAAGGACCAGGATCATTATCTGAGTACGCTTTTGGCTCTAACTCTGTCACTCAAGACAAGGTGGACTTAGTAGCGTCTTGGTACCTTTTGTCAGCTTAGACTAGTATATTAACTACATACTTATCTGGACAGAGATAGACTAGCTACAATGATCCTTGCTCTGCTAATTTCTCATCTGGATTACTGCAATGCACTATACGTGGGACTGCCCTTGAAAGTGGTTCAGAAACTTCCTCTGGTCAAAAACAGGGCAGTAACTGGTCAATGTGATCAAAATATGCCAGTAGTTTTCTAACTGGATTGGCCACCAGTCTGGAACAATCCCCAGTGGAATGCATCCCTGCAGAATCTGTGAGTTGCCTCTCATACTTGGCAAATCAAACCAAGCCAGGAGGTAGTCCACAAATGCTTGTGGATTCTTGGTCACTCAACCAGTAACCTTCCCCATCCGGAAATGTTCCAGGATTTGAAAGAGAGAGGCTGTGACTGGACACACAAGCTGCCACTCCTGACAATCAACCTTTTTCCGCCACCGGCAGCAGCAACAAGAGAATGACTCCACTTGCACAACATCCAGCACTTGATTCCGGGTGAGCACCCCAGTGAAAGGTGCACTCTCCAATAACTTGGACTCTGGGCCACTGCAAAATGGTCTGGAGTCCGTAAATCAGAAACCAGTGAATCCAGCAGATGTCTGGGGCTAAAATTTTTGTCTAAGAGATCAAAGTCCCTAGTTTATGCTGTATACATCTAGTTTATGGTGTATAGGGGCTTTGAATGCCTGAAATGCATTCTTCACACATTGTTACTTTAAACATTTAAACCCTAATCAGCTTAGAGGAACATTACCTGAAAGACTATCTCCTCCAATTTCTGCCTTCCTAAGATTTCCCTCAGTAATTCTTCTTGCCAAAGGGACTGAGGTGGGTGGTTGCTAAGAAGAAGACCTTCTCCCTTGTGGCACCCTACTTGTGTGAAAAGACCTCTTCAGAGAGGCTCAACTGGAGCCTCTCACCATTTAGTTTCTGTTTTAAATTTGTTATTGTAATCAAATCTTTGTATTACTGCTAGGTTTTACCAAGAACAACTTGTTCTATATATTTATCCAGCAGGAAGTTATGTAAGAAAGCAAGTTCAGTGGGGCCTAGGAAGGCAACATACTTTGCACCCTGTGGCAGGTTCATAAGCAGCAGCAGAAGGCACAGCTTATGGTTTCTACCAGCAGCAAATCCACAAAACAGCAAGGCTAGTAGAGCCTGGAGTAACTCTGTTTGACAGAAGCAGAACAACATCATATAGATACAAGATCTGAGTCAGGTGCTGATGTGCTCTAGTCACTTCATGAACACATGAAGCAAATGGGGACCCCCATCTAACTTCTCCAACCAATCAACCCACAGGACTCATGGTAGTATGCAAAACAGCAGGCCAACCCTGCATACCAGCAGGACAATCTAGAAAGGCAGGGCCAAGGCTATGAGACCCAAGAAAAGAGAATGAACAGATGAAAGGATAGTATCAGTGTGGACTCAAACATAGAGCCTTCCAGCATGAGCATTGCCCTGCAAGACAAACACAAGGGAAGAGGATGATTCCAAGAAAGTTTGGGGAATGAGCAGGCATCAGATGTACAGCTGGGTTGGGGTCTATGTGAATATCTTCTACCTGTTACATCCAGAAACAGAAAAGAAAGAGCTGCTGCCCCCTAGAGGACTTAACAAGGACTTCCTTGCTTGAGTCTTTCCAGTAGTGCTGCCTTATTTTCTGAAAGCTAAGTTATTTTGTTTTCTTTATTTCTGTTAAAAAATAATAATAATGGTTTTTAGCAACACCAGTAACAACCATCTACTCAGATTTGAGGCATTCAGTAAGCAGCTCAACTGGAAATACCAGAGCAAGGAAGTCCTGGTTAAGCACACAAACATGTATAAATTACAATGTACAAATTACAGAAATTAATGAAAGTGATAATTTAGATAGGTGCCTAGATATAAACATTAAGAAAAATCAATAGGACAGGAAAGTGTTGTGTTATAATGAATCCATTGTATTACAAGTTAGAAGACCCTGACTCAATCCCAGGAATTTTCTTGGACTGGTGGTACAGGGGATATCGTGGAATTGAGAACTGTAGGGGTAGTGGTCTTTCTATGAAATCTGAAATATTAAAGCCTATTTCAATTTACATTTCTAAACATCAAAGCTTCCAGGTTATAATGACTCAATATCTAGCATAACTGATGAACCAGTTACATGGGAGTTTCTTACAGTACTGTATCATGTAATTCAGTCATGCTTAACGATCCTGATTATTTTGACAGAGGGAGAGAGGAGAGAAGAGGAAGACAAGAACCTTGAAGCCTGTGCTATTTTGACTAATACAATACAATAAGTAACTTCACCCAAAAGAATTATGAAAGTCCTGGATTTCATGACAGCTCAAGGTCTTCCCAATATATTTTGTTCTGAACCATGTTTACCAAAGAGTCAGACAACATTCAAAAACTCAACATTCATTATCAGACATTTCTAGTACAACCACTGTAAATTTTCCTTAAGAGTTGGAAGAAAATCCATATATCATGCAACCTTGTCTTTGAACTTGTCATACCATCTGAAACCTGTCTCCTACCTAGTGTTTCCAACTCCTCCCTCATGTTGTAGTAAAATGAATATCAAACATGATTTGTATTTAGAACACTCCATCTTGCTTCAAAGCAATTAACAATAAATAATGCATCAATCTGCAAATAAAACATTCTGCTGTAAGTAACTTACTTTTCAGTTTTCTTCTGAAGATGCAGTATAGTTTTTTGTCTCTCTCTTCACAGTCTCTGCAGCAGTTGCTGCTGCTCTAGGGCAAGATGTTGGGTTCTCAGCTACCATGTCTGATCTCTTGGAGACCTTGCAGTCCAATAACCCCGTTCATCATCCTGATGTAGACACCTTTAGCACCTCCAGGAATTTACATCAGGTTCGCTAGTATTCTGCATACCTGGATGGGTGATCATACTGAGTAAAGACCACACATTCTGCACAGATCCTGAGGAGGAAAGTGAGGTGCAGTACATGCCTCAAGAAATACAGCAACTGGAATCCTTATGAGTAAAGTTCTCCTCATGATCAAGGTCCTGGCCATGCATAGCACTTCTGCCAAGGCCTGTAACAATCATCAGCTAAGCTGGAAGTAGAATTCTGGAAGTTCTTGATATATAAATCTCAAGACATGCACATGGTAGGCATGTCATGAGCAGGGCTGGCAGGAGTTGGGGGTCAGACTAGATGGCCCAGGATGCCCCTTCTGATTCGCTCAGTTTCTATGTTTCTCTATAAATCTCCATCCAGTGCTTAATATCTGCTGGAAACAATACTTAATTTGTAGTGCCTTGATTCCTTGCTCTTCTGCCTGAAACTTTGCACTATAGATCTCTTGATTTATGCTTGACTCTGCTTTTTGGACTTTATTTTGTTTGTTTATTCACTGTGGATTGAACTTGCCTGTGCTTCATTTCTCCTGGAAGCCTCTCATGTTCCTGGTCATATTGTGTCTTCACCATTACCTGTATCTTGACTATTCCTGCCTCAAACTAAAACCATTCTAGACTTAGGTCTACCATTCTAGACCTCTGTACATGACTATTTGTCTACCTAATTGACTTGCCATTGAATTTTTAATCAATTTCCTTTATGCTGAGCCTGACCTATTCTAAGTGGGACATACCAGTCAATGTGATGTCAAGGGGCACCAATGTGCCCTCTGATACTTTTCCTGGTGTTTCCCAGGGTGTTCTACATCTCTCATTTTTTATTTGTGCATCACATTTTCTTACATCACTCTGCAATAGGTATTTGTCAGTTTTGAGAACAGTAATTGAAATAATTTCTTTAGTGTCTCCTGGATGTTTCATCAGCTTTCAACACTTTTAACTGTCTTTCTGGGATGGAGCTTGGGAAGACTGTGTAGCATTGGTTCCTGTCCTCATTTAGGAGGTGGGGAGTTCCTGGGGAATTTTGGTTCTGTCTAGCCTTTGGAATACCTCAAGATTCAATAATTGTGGCCATGATTTTGAATGTCTACTTGAAACTACTCTGAGAAGACATCCAAACCCAAACCTCTAGATAACTTCAGTATGTCCATCACATTTAGCTCTACCTTCTTTTCTAACTTCTGTTCTCAAGAAGATAATGGAAGCCCCAAGCAGGTGTCATGTAATAGTTTTCAGATGGAAACAAGCTTAAATCAGACAAGGAGGAAGTATAATAGGTTGGGAAATCTGCTGATCAGAATGTTGGTGAACCAGCTGCTTTTTCGAGTGGTACAAGGCCTGGTTCGCCCGGGTCCTAAGGAAGATCTGATGCCACCCTCAAAGGCCCGCTGTGATGACTTTGCCAGGCATTTCAGGGAGAAAATTGCTCAGATTCATCACGAGCTGGACTCCACTAATG
The DNA here is from genome assembly GCF_004798865.1 of Varanus komodoensis. Taxonomy (NCBI): domain Eukaryota; kingdom Metazoa; phylum Chordata; class Lepidosauria; order Squamata; family Varanidae; genus Varanus; species Varanus komodoensis. Next base: position 6,596,538 of record NW_025335761.1, read on the forward strand.
AATCAGAGGTCTCTGGGGAGACGCCAATGCTACCGTCTGGTCCAAAATTATTGGAGGAATTTCAATTATTGCGGCCTGATGATGTGGACAAGGTGCTTGGACGAGTACGTCCCACCACTTGCCTATTGGATCCTTGCCCGTCTTGGTTAATAAATAACTCCAAGCACGGGATTGGGACCTTGATCTTGGAAGTGGTTAACGCTTCTCTGAGGGAGGGTCGAGTGCCTGCCCCTTTAAAGGAGGCGGTAATACGACCGGTCCTGAAGAAAGCGTCACTGGATCCAGAGATGGCCACTAACTATAGACCTGTGGCCAACATCCTGTTTCTGGGCAAGGTGTTGGAGCGAGTGGTGGTGGGACAACTCCAAGCACTCTTGGATGAAACTGATTATCTGGATCCTTTTCAGTCCGGCTTCAGACCCGGGTACAGTACTGAATCTGCCTTGGTCGCCCTGTACGATGACCTGTGCAGGGAGAAGGACAGGGGGAGTGCATCCCAGTTGGTTCTTCTGGACCTCTTGGCGGCTTTCAATACCATCGACCATGGTATCCTTCTGGATAGGCTAGCGGGATTGGGGGTTGGAGGCACTGCTTTGCAGTGGTTCCGCTCCTATCTCAACGGTCGATTCCAGAAGGTAGTGCTGGGGGACCATGTCTCTGCGCCATGGCAGCTATGCCATGGAGTACCACAGGGCTCCATCCTATCCCCTCTGCTATTTAACATCTATATGAAACCGCTGGGAAAGGTCATCAGGAGGTGTGGGCTGTGGAATCATCAATACGCTGATGATACCCAGCTCTACCTCTCGTTTTCCACTAATCCAGGTGAGGCCGTGGCTGTGCTGAACCGGTGCTTGGCCGAGGTAATGGAATGGATGAGGGCCAATAAACTGAAACTCAACCCAGACAAGACGGAGGTCCTGTTGGTTGGCAGATCGGGCTTCGGAGAGGGTGGATTTGACCTGGTCCTGAATGGTGCAACACTCCCTCTTAGGGACAAGGCCCGCAGCTTAGGAGTACTCCTCGACCCGGAGCTTTCTTTGGAAGCTCAGGTGACAGCGGTGGCGAGGAACGCCTTCCTTCAGCTTCGGCTGATTAACCTGGAGTATGACTGCCTGGCGATGGTGACAACGTGCTGGTGACTTCCCGCCTAGACTTCTGTAATGCGCTTTACGTGGGGCTTCCCCTGAAGACGGTCCGAACACTTCAATTGGTGCAAAATAGAGCTGCCAGGTTGCTGATGGGGACGGGGCGTTATGTTCACATGACTCCAGTCCTCCATCAGCTTCACTGGCTTCCCATTGAAGCCTGGGCCCAATTCAAGGTGTTGATTATCACCTATAAAGCCCTAAACGGCTTGGGTCCTGGCTACTTGAATGAGCGCTTACGTCCGTATATGCCTGACCGCCCCTTGAGATCTGCGGGAGAGTCCCTTCTCCGGGAACCCTCCATGAAAGAAATTAGGAGATTAAGTACTCGGAGGAGGGCTTTCTCTGCGGTGGCGCCCAGCCTATGGAATTCACTCCCCAAAGAGGTCCGCCTGGCACTGTCATTACTGGTTTTTCAGAGCCAGGTAAAGACCTTTTTATTTAAACATCATTTTAATTGTTAAAATATATGATCTGGCCAGGGCAACATTCTTTTTCCTTCTCTTTTCTCCTCCTATATTATTTATTTACTTATTTTATACTGATAATTTTAATTTTATATTATTATGTTCGTAATTCAGTGTATTTTTTGTATTTTTGTATTTAATGGTAATTTATTATGTTCTATTGTATTTCAATGTATTTTATTGTGTTGTAAGCCACCCCGAGGCTTCGGCAAGGGGCAGCATAGAAATGTTATAGTAATAATAATAATAATAATAATAATAATAATAATAATAATAATGGTGAAAAGCAGTCTTGGTCACTGGTAACACATTTATATTCACAGAGAGTGCTTAGCATATGAAAACTTCCAAATTCTATACCTGTTTTTTTAAGAGAAGTGCAACCATATCCATGACCAGCTGGCTAGAGAAAGATCTCGCCTAGCTGATGTATGCATTACTTACATCCAGGCTCAGTTAGTTCAGTGTTTTGCATGGAGCTGTTCTGAATGGTTTGAAAACTTCAGTTGGTGCAGAATGTGACAGCAGATAAACATTCTGATCACATTTTTTGCACCAGTTACACTGGCTGCCCATTCATTTCTGAGTGCAATTTAAAGTTCTATTATTATCCATGAAAGCTGTAAATGGCTCATGACAAGACTATATGAAAGACTGCCTGCACTCATATGCAGTTGCTCAAGTCTTAAGATCTGCATCAGAGACCCTGCTCTCCAGACAATCAGCCAGAGCTGTTCTGCCAATGAATACCAGTGACAGGGCCTTTTGTACAATGACTCCATATCTCTGGAATGACACCCCTGGCAAAGAAGGTTTGCTGTCTTCTTTTCGGCATTTAGGCAGGCTCTAAAATAGTGTCTATTTATTTATTTATTTATTTGCTGCAGTCAGCTTTTGAATGGTAACGATGCAGCAGCTCTTTTATCTGCTGCTGTTATTTTAAAGCATTTTTGAGCTGCTGCTATTTTTATCAGAATGTTTTATGCAATCTATTGATTAATGCCAACCACCAAGCAACCCCATGACCCGGCAACATTAAGGATGTAAGAAGGACCTAAGAGAAGAGATTTAAGGGGTGTTTGGTGGGAGGGGAGGACACCAGAAGCACCAAGATGCAATGCTTCCTGCTGGTGCTACAGCTTTCTTCCCTCCCCCTCCAAAGCAGCACAGTTAGATGGCTGAAGTCAGCTAGTTGCTTTGCAGTGAAGGAACAGGGAAGCATCTGGTTCAGGTTAACTCATTCTTAAGGGATGAAAAGGAATAAGTTTCTGATTTCCCAAATGTAGGCTGGGAGGAAATAAGCCACAAGCTTAGAGGGAATCCTGATAACCAGTTGGAAAGGGCCAGAATGTAAGTCATATGCATCTGCTGGAATCCTCTGAGGCAAAATAAGGGACTCGTGGTGCCTGGTTTTAGGCTATGTAGAGTGGGATGCAGGTGGCACAATGGTTTAAGCTGCTGGGCTGGTTGATGGAAAGGTCACCAGTGTGAATCTGCACAAAGGGGTGAGCCCCATTGCTCCATCCCATCTTCTGCCAACCTTGCAGTTCGAAAGCATGCAAATGCAAGTAGATAAAAAGGTACCACTTTGGTGGGCAGGTAACAGCATTCTGTGTACTTTGGTATTTAGTCATGCTGGCCACATGACCACGGAAACTGTCTACAGATAAATGCTGGCTCCCTTGGCCAGGAAACAGAGATGAGCACCACCCCCTAGAGTCAGACATGAGTGGACTTTAATGTCAAGGGTAAATCTTTACCTTTATGAGTGGGCATTGTGTAAGCCAGATGGAATGGAGAGAACCAATGAGATATGGTCATTTCTGGATATCAATCGTACAGGAAGGCCAGGGAAGGCTGTACTTTAAGAGAAGGATGTGTAGAATTTAGTAGACTTGGTAATCTAAAATGCACGGACTCCTCAACAGAAGCGTTGAAGGTGCATTTACTTGGCTCTGGAACTAATTTAATGGTACAAATATGCTATTGTCCTCTAAGGCAGAATGTTCAGGCTCTGGGTGATCTTGATCTTGAGAATGAAATCAGGAAGGCCTCAAATTTTTTTTTTGTTTAGTTGCAAAGTTGGTCCCAACCCATCACAACTCCATGGACAACATTTCTCCAGGCTCTCTTGTCCTCCACCATCCCTCGAAGTTCACCCAAGCTCACACCCACTGCCCCAGTGACTACCTCTAGCCAACTCATCTTCTCCTGTTCCCTTCTCCTTTTGCTGTCAATCATTCCCAGCATCAGGATCTTCTCCAACGAGTTGTTTCTTCTCATTAGGTGGCTGAAGTATTTGAGTTTCATCTTCAGTATCTGGCCTTCTAAAGAGCAGTTTTGGTTGCTATCCTTTAAGATTGACTGGTTGGATCTCATGCAGTCCAAGGGACTCTCAGGAGCCTTCTCCATTCAAAGGCCTCAATTCTTCAGCACTCAGCCTTCCTTATGGTCCAACTTTCACAGCCATACATTGCAACTGGGGAAACTGGCCTCATGAAGGCAGTGCTGCTATGATGAGTAACTTCAACTAACTACACATTGACTGGATAAGTGGACGCTGCAGCTCTGACAAAGAGGTGAAATTTCTTGATGTCCTAAATTACTGTGCCCTAAAGCATTTGGCCATAGAACCAGTCAAAGGGGAGACAATCCTGAATCTATTTATTTATTTAAAACATTTTTATGCCACCCTCATCGCAACGAAGCCTCGAGGTGGCTCACAACAGGATACAAAGTACATAAATACATAAATAATAACAATATCACAATTTTAAAAAATTGTTTAAAAGCTCCCGGTGCATCTCGGCTAAAAATTTAAAATCCTATTAATTCAAATAATTTAACAATTAAAAATAAGTTTTAAATAAAAAGGTCTTACCCTGGCGCCGAAAAACAAATAATGATGGTGCCAGGCGGACCTCTCTGGGGAGCGCATTCCATAGATGGGGCACCACCACACAGAAAGCCCTCCTCCGGGTACTCACCCTCCTAATATCATTCACAGAGGGTTCCTGGAGAAGGGCATCTGTTGCTGATCTCAAGGGGCGGGTGGGCATATATGGATGCAAGTGTTCCTTTAGATATCCAGATCCCAAGCCGTTTAGGGCTTTATAGGTCATAACCAACACCTTGAATTGGGCCCGGACTTCAATCGGGAGCCAGTGGAGCTGATGGAGAACTGGGGTTATATAAGAACAATGCCCAGTCCCCGTCAACAACCTGGCAGCTCTATTCTGCACTAATTGAAGTATCTGGACCGTCTTCAAGGGTAGCCCCACGTAGAGCATGTTACAGAAATCTAATCGGGAAGTTACCAGTGCATGTGTCACTGTCACCAGGCAGTCGTTCTCCAGGAAGGGACGCAGCTGATGTATCAGCCAAAGCTGAAGGAAGACGCTCCTTGCCACCGCCATCACCTGAGCTTCTAGAGACAGCTCAGGGTCGAGGAGCACTCCTAAGCTGTGAACACTGTCCCTCAGAGGGAGTGCAACTCCATTTAGGACAAGGCCCAAGTCCCCCATCCTGAGGCCCGAGCCACCCACCAACAGGACCTCCGTCTTGTCTGGATTGAGCTTCAGTTTATTGGCCCTCATCCAGTCCATTACCTCGGCCAGGCACCGGTTCAGCACAGCCACTGCCTCACCTGGATTGGTGGAAAGCGAGAGGTAGAGCTGGGTATCATCAGTGTACTGATGATTCTGCAGCCCACACCTCCTGATGACCTCTTCCAACGGTTTCATGTAGACGTTAAACAGCAAAGGGGACAAAATGGACCCCTGCGGAACTCCATGGCATAACTGCCATGGCGCAGAGCCATAGCCCCCCAGCACCACCTTCTGAAATCGGCCGTTGAGATATGAGCGGAACCACCGCCACGCAGTGCCTTCAACTCCCAATCCTGCTAGCCCATTCAGAAGTATGCCATGGTCGATGGTATCGAAAGCTGCTGAGAGGTCCAGGAGAACTAACAGGGACGCACTCCCCCTGTCTCTCTCCCTGCACAGGTCATCGTACAGGGCAACCAAGGCAGATTCAGTGCCATACCCGGGTCTGAAGCTGGACTGAAATGGGTCCAGATAATCAGTTTCATCCAAGAGTGCTTGGAGTTGTCCCGCCACCACCCGCTCTAGCACCTTGCCCAGGAACGGGATGTTAGCCACTGGTCTATAATTGGCGGCCACCTCTGGATCCAGGGATGCCTTATTTAGGACTGGCCGGACTACCGCCTCCTTTAAAGGGACAGGTACCCGGCCATCTCTTAAAGAGGCGTTGACCAGCTCCAGGATCCAGGTTCCAATCCTGTCCTTGGCTTTCTTAAGTAGCCAAGATGGTCATGGGTCTAGTAAGCAAGTGGTAGGATGTACTTGTCCAAGCACCTTGTCCACATCTTCAGGCCGCAACAACTGAAATTCATCCATCAATTGTGGACTCAACGGCGTCGATGGCATCTCCCCAGTAGAATCTGATTCAATAGTAGAGTCAAGCTCGTGGCGAATCTGAGCGATTTTCTCCCTGAAATGCTTGGCAAAGTCATCACAGCGGGCCTTCGAGGGTGGCACAAGATCTTTCTTTTGGCCCAGATGTACCTTCCCCTGCACCACCCAAAAGAGCTCCGCCAGACAGCATTGTGAGGAGGCAATGGAAACAGAGAAGAATTTCTTCTTCTTCATCCTCACCGCCACAGCATAGGCCCAATAATGGGCTCTTAAATGTGTTCGGTCAGAATCACCCAGTGATCTTGTCCACCTATGCTCTAGACATCTCCCAACCTGCTTCATCACCCGTAATTCAGGTGTATACCAAGGAGATGAACGGGCTCTGCCAGGTGGGAGAGCATGCTTGGGAGCGATCATGTCAATAGCCCTGGTCATCTCCTCATTCCACAGTTCAACCAGGGCATCGACAGGATCACCAGCCTTGTCAACTGGAAAATCCCCCAGAGCTTCCAGGAATCCATCAGGATCCATCCGGCTCCGGGGACGGACCAATACAATCATGACAAGGGCGTCAAACTTAAATGACCATGACAAGGGTATCAAACTTAAATTCCTCACCATCAGATCACCCTCTTCCTGCCCCATCAAGAAAACCAGGTCCAGAGTGTGTCCACATTCATGGGTTGGGCCAATGATGTGTTGAGACAGCCCCATGGCCACCATGGAGGCCATGAAGTCCTGAGCTACCCCGGTTAGAACCGTCTCGGTATGGAGTTTGAAGTCCCCCAGGACCAACATCCTGGGAGTCTTCAACACCAGGTCCAAGACGATCTCTGTCAGCTCAGGCAGGGAATCTGTTGGGCAGAAGGGTGCACGGTACACCAACAGAATCCCCAATCTGTCTCGGTCGCCCAACACCAAGTGGAGGCAACTCCAGCCCCTGCCTAGAGAGGATAGGAAGCCCCATAAGGGAAATAGAAGCTCGATAAACCAGAGTGACCCCCTCTCCCCTCCCCTCCAGGTGTGGTCGGTGCTGGACCAGGTACCCGGGCGGGCACCATTGTGAGAGGGAAACATCCCCCCCCACCTGCCCAGGTCCCTGTGATACAAGCCAGGTCAGCCCTCTCATTCATGATCAAATCATGGATGAGTGTTGCCTTATTTTGGACTGACCTGGCATTAAGCAGCAGCACCGACAGGCCCGGAGGGCAGTTGACAAGTTTACCTGGAACCCACCGGCTGGGGGAATAACCAGAAAGAGGGACAGGTGTTAACCATCTGTCCCTCCTTCTTCTATGCTGACCCATTAGACCCCCAACACCATAACACCCATTGCCCATCACCACCACGATGGCGGCGCCCCTGCGCTCCCCATGCAACGTCATAGTAAAGCACGAGATGCACCAATTAAAAACAATCTAAAACCAACAATTAAAACCATTAAAACATCCTACCATCATCCACCATAATCCACCGCTAGTCCACAGATAAAACCAAACCACAGCCAAAGCCCCTGGCCAGCCCAGCCCCCTGCTCGGCCCACGAACGGTACCCAAATGGCGACCGCCCTTCGGCCGCCCGCCCAAGGCTGCCGGTGATTTGTGGCCCTCAGGGCCCCTCCCTGTGCCCCACCCCGTCCCGGCGCGTCTCTCACACGCACCGGGGGAAGCAGGCCAGAGCAGGGTCTTGGGCCGGTGGTCCTGGCCTCTGCAGCAGGGCAGCGGCAGCAGCAGGCAGCAGCAGGCAGCGGAGCAGCAGTGAGGTCCGGGCGACGTGGGCTCCGGGCGGCGCGGATGGAGGTGAGGCCGTCCAGTGTGCTGGTTTCCTCCCGGGACATAATATGGATATAAATGTTGTTGAACCAGTTGGGAACAGTAACTAGAGTACAATCAGATTTAATATACATTTAGGTGGAATATTGCCAATGAGGCCCAACATAGTCACATTTGACCACAAAGAAGAAACTTCTCAAAAATGAGGCATATGGGAAGGCAAGCAGGCAGGCTGGTTGAAGAGGGGAGACAAAAAGTTAAATCCACTCAATGTACTTGGAGATCACTAAAAATAGTCATAATACAGGCACAGTCAGTATGCAGGCCACAAGATAGGAAAGACTGAAGTCACCAGCATGATTAGCAAGTAGAGTCAAGGAAGCTATTTGAGTAAACATTTCTTCAAGAAATGAAAGTTTTGCCCAAATAAGGAAAACAGAAAGGAAAACAAGCTTGTACCAGGGGCATTCAAGTAGACAGTAAAAGAAATATTTTGAGGAGCATATAACTAACAACATTTAAACAACAACAGACACAAACAATGACAACAACAATAAATAAATATATCAGAAGAAAGAAACCAGCCAAAGAAGTAGTTCTTTGACTGGATGACAATGGAATTCAAGAACACTAAAGGAAGAATGAATTCCTTTAGTCTATCTTCACAGCTCAGGATACAGAATATGTAGATACCTGTTTCCAAATGTATGAATTCAGGAAGAAGGTCTGAGGTATTAAGGCAGATAGTTGTGACAAAAGATCCAATTCTCAGTCTTACTGATTGAAAGCTAATCAATCACTGGCTCTAGATGGTAGCCATTTCTGACTGTAGCCATCTAAGATGGTAGCCAATTCTTAAAGGGCTTAAATGTGAAATTGATGACCTTCTTGTAATATGTCCCTAAGACTGAAGGATAGCCAAGGTAACATAACTTTTTAAGGATTCAGGGGAGATCCAGGGAATAATAGGCCAGTTATCCATTCTGAGTAAATTTGTTGAAAGTGTTACTAAAGATAGAAGCAGAAAGCAAATGGAGGGACAAGCCCAGATGAAAAAGAATTAGCATGGCTTCCAAATGGTAAGACCTGTCTTACTAACCTATTAAAGTTTTCTGAGAGCATCAATAAGCATGTGGACAGGGGTGATCAGGTAGACATCTTTAATTTGGATTTCCAAAATTTTTAACAAAGTCCCTTATCAAAGGCTCCCAAGCAAACTTGGCAGTCAACAAACCTCCCCTTTTATTTTTTAAAGGGGTGGTTCTCTTACAGCTCAGTAACTGGTTAAAGGAAGTAGACAGCAGGAATATATGATGATTTCTCCAGATGGAGGGTTGTAAACAATGGTGCCCTGCAGGGATCTGTACTCAAACCAATACTTTCCAACCTACTCATACCTGATCTAGAATGAGGAATAAGTAATGAAGTGGCCAGTTTGTTGATGGCACCAACCTGTTCAGGGTGGTCAAAATTAAAATGGATTGTGGGGAGCTCTCTCCAAGTCAGGTGAATTGACAGCAAAATGGCAAATACAGTTCAGTGTAAGCAAGTAATGCCCCTTGGGACAAAACACGCAACTTTAAGTGTAGGCCGATGGGATCTGAACTAGTGGTGACTGATCAAGAAAGTGATCTTTGGTTGTAGTGGACAGCTTGATGAAAATATTGACCCAGCAGCTGCTGTGAAAAAAAAATCAATCTCTGTAAGGCATAATTATGAAAGGAATTGAAAATAAAGCTCCCAAGAGCTCCCCTTATACAAATCTTTGGTGTGACTACACTTAGAATATTGTGTACATTTCTGATCTCCGTACATGAAAAAATTGACTTGAAAAATGTGCAGAAAAGGGCAACTAAAATGATAAAAGGGTTGAAGCAGCTCCCCTATGAGGAACATTTACGACAGATTGGTGAGCCCAAGATGAAATGATAAGGGTGTTTAGAATTTTGCATGGTGTGAAAAAAGTAGGAACTCAAACATTTTCCTTCCTCTCCCATAATTCTTGAACCTAGGGCCATCCAAAGAAGCTGATTTGTGGGAGATTTAGGACAGATGAAAAGCAGTACTTCCTGAAACAGCATATAGCTCAGCTATAGGATCCTTAGTCACAGAATTCATGATGGCCACCGATTTTGATGACTTTAAAAGGGAATTGGCCAAAATTGCAAAGAGAAAGGCAACTGATGGTTATGCAGTTATGTGGAACCTCCTGTATCAGAGGTGGAATGCCTTCATACATAAGTTGCTGAAAAGCTTGTGCAGGCAGAGCTCTGGTACCCATCCTGCTTGAGGGAACCTGAGCCAGCTGGACTGAATTGACCCATGGCTTGATCTAGCATGACTTTTTTATGCTCTTATGTTCTTGTGATGTATAGTAGCAAGCTTGGCTCATGATACTTGGCCTTTTAGAAATAAATACAGAGCAATACTATGAAAGCATTTTGAAGAACCATACGTATAATTCATATTAACTGCACTAGATCAGGCTGTTTTATTTTCTGATTATAGGTTGGAAATGGAATCCATTACTATAAATGTGAAATATCAGTAAATTATAAGAAAAGCATATTTATCATGTATGCTTCCCCTACTAATTTTGTTCTGGTGACACTTTTATACAAGGGTTCTTTCACTACATTTTCTTGTACACCCACTGCCAAGAGAGGAGTCCTGTAGTAAAAGTTAATGGGAACTTGTAAAACAACTAATGAGCTCACAGGGTTCGGAGAATAGGCTATTCAGGTACCAGCTGGAGCCCTCTCCAGTATATTCAAGACTTACTAAGAAACCTGGACACCAGTTCACTTGCATCCCTTTCTTTACAGTTTAAGATGTGAAAAACAAAACAAGGAACTTTCATTTTTTTGAGCTAATTAAATGGGTTCCTCTGACTAAAGACAGGGGGCGTTAATGTTGAGTCATTTGCAAGGGTATCCTGCAGCTTTTGGAAAGTACAAAAATGAAATGAAAGAAAAGCCAACAGCCACAAAATAGTTACGGGAAAATGGTCCAATATTCCAAATAATGCACAAAGACACATTAGGTGCCTTCTACTGTGCTAAGTAACTTGCTGACTGAATTATCTCTGTACTGTGTGTTTTAAGGAATACACCGGAGATCTACTTCCTTCCCACTTCTCTGTAGGAGTAGGGGATTTTGTTTCTTTTGTTGACTTTAGCTGCCATGAGCTTCTCTTGAAGGAACTGACAGCTCTGAGCAGATCTGCAAAGATCTAAAGCTGGTAAAAGAACTGTATTGGTGCAGTCTCTGTAATACATGAAGAAAGTGCTAGTCCTTTCTCTTTACAACAGTGAAGAAGCCAGGCTACAGCGGGCAGTGGGAATCAAAGCCATTGTAATATTAATCAAGTTAGGGAAACATTGTGAGTCAGAAGAAGTCCATGATAATAGAATGCCACCTGGCATGTAACAACTACCCTCTACTCCTTTCTTAAGTTCCAAAGTAATTAAAATACAGCTGGTAGTTGCAGTCTACATCATTGTGCTCTCTTTTTGACATTGTCTTCCTTGCTGTACACGGGAGAGATGTGAAGAATAAATACTATTGTCTTTCTAAAGCCAAGAGAACACAAACTAAGCCTCATTGCATAGGTCAACCTTAGCAAGGCTAAAGAGGTTGACTGACTTATTTCAAACAACATGAAACCCATTGAGTTAGCGTGGTCTGTTATTGAACCATGGACTCTGGTGGGAACATGGGTTATTGAGTTGTGAACCTAGCTGTGTTAAGAGACCATAGTTGGTTAAACATGAACAACCCACTATTTGTGCAATAAGTAATGGGTTCTTTTTAAGGTTAACCAAACATGGTTTGTTAGCACAGCTGGTCCAGCATGATAACCCACATTTCAATGACCACCCACAGCCAACCCAGACTCACCCTTTGGGTGTCAATCATTGTTTTGTCTGTGCCCAACCACTGGCTTCACACAGAAAACTACCATGGCCCATAAGCCACAGTGATTTAGAGTGTCATGTAAACCTTGGATAGAGTTATCAAAGCAGCTTACAGTAAGTAACCCTAATGGCCCAGCGCTTGTTGAAAGGTTGCTTAACTCACCACAGGCCATTGCGTTATCTGAATTCAGACACTATGACCCCTTGTGGGTCACCTGCAAGACAGTTGGCAATAACAGTAAAAACTTCGCAGCTCTTGCCAAGTGGCTATTTGGCAAATGCCCCTGCCAGACACCCAAAGAGTGCCCACATGCTACTCAGAGGCACCTAGCAGAGGCTTCGCCCTCCTTTGCAACCATGAGGCATATTTTGGCTTTTTCCTCTTTCAATGTTTTTCATCAGGCACAGAGAAAAAATATTCAGAGTCTTGTGAATATGGAGGCTATGTAAGTGAAGTTCGGTGTACTCCTTCCTCAGGATGGGAACACACCAAGGCTACAGCTAAGTTTATTTACCCCTTGGACAGCTGTCAGAAGGTAAGCTCTCAAAGGATTCCCAAGACATGTGTGATGCATCAGCATCATCAGAATACAGACAAATTCTATATTCTATATTCTAAGTGCTAATAACCCAGTTCTGAGTTGTATGCTATATACAATGTCCCCATTCCAGGTGATAGACAGACACTTCAGCACAATATACTATTTTAATGCAAGTATTAGACCAGTATACATATCAGGCATATTGTCATGTTTGCCTAAGGGAAGGGGAAGTTTAAATTCCCCTTTCTTCAGGTTTTGGGGAAGCTCCTGCATCCCGAGGATATCCCAAGTATTGAAAACTTCCTAGCATTTCTGGAAGAGATCCCTTTAATGGGCACAATTGCTCTTTGACAGCTTAGCACAGCCCCTTTTTAAGTGCACTTTCTGTGGGTTAAAAATTTGGTTGGTGTAGCTGCCAAAGCGGCTTGTGAAAACCTACTTGGCAGACACCTTCCCCAACTGGGGAAAAGTAGGTGGGGAGCAGAAAATGACTTGCAAATATGGTAGAGAGTTGGCAGTTACTCTCATGGTGTCCCTGAAATACCTGCAGAAGGACCGGTGGGCTGGAGAGGTCCCACTATCCATGACCTGCCCAATCATCTATCTGGCTCATCAAGTAGAGTAGCTTAACATGCCCTACAAGCATGTTATTCTTTTGCCATCCGAATAGTGCAGTGAAAGGGGAATGCAGAGAGCGCATCTTAGGACTTCAGTCAGAGCAGGAGAAACACTTCTCTGGAGTCTTGACAGCCCCACTCATTCTGATTATGAATAATGCGAATGAGGTAATGACAAGGCTTTCAATTTTGCCATTGTTTGTGACAGCCTAGCCCAGCAAAAGTCAAACAGAGAGGAAAATCATCAGGCAGACACTTGATATGACTTTCCCTTTCTTCCTAATTCACAGTAGCAGTTTAAATGGCAAAATTTCTTTGCAAGATGCTTTGCTTTTCTAATTAAAAGTGAAAGGTTGGATTTCAGCTGGTTTAAAGTTCTTTTGTTAAAGCTCAATGAGTTTTACAAACTGAATACATACAGTCAGAAATAAGTGCCAATGAGCTCAGAGGAGCTCATTCCAGGGCAATTATGCAAAGGATGATAGCCATGCCCCATTGTTGGCAGGCATAATACCAAGAAATATAGCTGCATGTCAGTCTGGGGTGGGCATCCTTCACCAGATGTAAGCCTTGTAACGGAGCATGTGATCTGTACAAATAGTGCTGTGAAATGAGGGTGACCCATTTAACGGACAGTATCTTATGTTTGTTGCAGAATCCACTAGCTGCATCAAACCTTTTCAACATTTAAGTCTTTGGTTGAACCTCTCTTTGGCGGAACCATTTGCATACACACCAAAACATTAGTCTGCCCTCCCCTCCCAGCCTTCTCTTGAGAAAATCAGGAGCAAATCTTCAGTTACTACCTAGACTGAAGTATGTTTGATATTGGTATTGGTATTCATATTTGAATAAGTCTATCTCAATATGTTCCAAAGATTAATGAGTCAGTAAGGAGCTAGGACTCTGGCTAGCTCGCTTTTCTTCTTCAGCGTTCAGGACATGATTCACAAAACCTTTTCATTCTTTCTTAATCTCTGTCCAGTAGAAACATCTGTTAGGGTAGTCTTATTTCCCCTGCAACCAGATGTCCTATGACTGGAATGCTGTGTGATAACTTTATCAACTCCAGCTGGCTATCTCGACCCTATAAATCCCTGCCTAGGAAAATAACTCAATACAAGAGACCATTATCTATTTCAATAGGGTTCCTGAGGCCTCAGTCTCTTTCTTACCTCAGCCAGTTGAGCTTGGGCAAAGCTGGTATGAGCGAAAATTCATTTATTTTAGGCAAATAAACTGTACATAGAAGAGCTTTAATTCTTCTCTTATAGATGACCATCTCCTACAGCTTCCAGACCTCGAAACTGAGTTATTTCTTCTAATAAATCTTTAAATTATGGTCAGTCTGTTCCTACAGTCCATTCACAAACTAACTGCAGCACTACACAAGCAGAAATACTGTTACATCAGAATATGTCCACTTGTGCTGTGCTGGATTCAAGGCAAACACACATACATCCCACAAATCAGTATCGGATCAGACTTTCAAAGACATCAGTTTACTCTGATATGATCCCTAACTTACTTCAGTGTTCTTAGCCCCTGTGAAAAGAGATAGAATTATTGAGTTGTGGACATTAATAGTAGATCTATGGCATGAAACACTGTATAAATCAATATTGCCTAAAATGGAAATGCAACCTGATTCTTCCACTGAGATTATTCTCCCTGCTTGAAAAATTCCACTTTGACACAAAGGCATATTTTGACTACATGTCAAGCTTCTTAATTATTATTTGTGAGTGTTAGTAGCCAATGAGTGAACATGCAAAAGCCTCTCCCCACCCCACAAAGCAAAATGAAATACAAAATGCACTAAAGATCAAAGTGATGTGTCACCCTCCTCCAAAACAAAATTATTTTCATTTTATGCTGAGAACTACTCCCATTTAGCTATATGAAGCAGAACCAGAAAATTCACAGTCAATGCAAACAGTACTGCTAGGATCAGCCTCTTGTTACATTTTCCACTTACCTCCTTCTCTAGATTATTTAGGGATCCTTAAGAAATGTAATATTTGCCAATTCCAATACAATGTGAGCTGATCCGTACCACCAATACTAATGTGAGGATCAGAAGTTACAGTGGAATCCTGTACATATTTATTCAGCAGCAAGTCCCATTAACCTCAATGTGAATTATTCCCAGGTGAATGTGCGTAAAGTTATAGCTTACGTTATCTAATAGTTTTCACACTTCCAGAGTGTTTCAGTTCTCAAGAGGAGAAAAACAATGACCTGTGTCAAGGTATTTATGTGCTCTTCTGAGAACCGTCTGTCCTCAGTCTGTTAGAGTTTCTAGCTGCTTGGAACAGCTGCAAAGCATGACACCTGCCACATCACTTCAAATGTGCTTGGAAGGATCAGCACATCATGCCAGATCTGTCTTCCTGGGTACCTGGTTAAAAATCTGATGGTGACCACCACATACCACTGGGAGGAGACTATCTTTCTATGGTTTCCTCCACAGGAACCATGGAGGGGGGGGGGGTAGGGATGCTTCATTGGTATAGGGAGGGCTGCCATCTTGCTCCTTTCCTCATACAAATATTCTGTAAGGTTTAGGGTGTATTTCCAAAGGATATAACAGGTGCTGTGCTTTACAGATGCTTCAAGCAGCTAGATATTATAAAATAATACTAGAATAGAAGGAAAAAATGAAAGCAAGACAATCAAACCAGTCAGTTAGAGGAGCTCAACCCTGACTGATCTTTAGAAGGCCAGATACTGAAGATGAAACTCAAATACTTTGGCCACCTAATGAGAAGGAAGGACTCACTGGAGAAGAGCCTAATGCTGGGAACAATAGATGGCAAAAGAAAAAGGGGATGGCAGAGGATGAGGTGGCTAGAGGGAGTCACTGAAGCAGTTGGTGTGAGCTTAAGTGGACTCCGAGGGATGGTGGAGGACAGGAAGGCCTGGAGGAATGTTGTCCATGGGGTCGCGATGAGTTGGACACGACTTCGCGACTAACAACAAACAACAACAAATCAGACCATCTTGTAAATTTAGGGGAAAGTGTGGGTTGCAGAGTGGAATGCACTCCAATAGGCAGCTACAGGAAAGCATTGCAGATGAGGTAGGTTTGCTTTGGAATGTGGACCCTCACCGCCCCCAGCTAAATTTCTCAGGTGTCCTTTGTCTGATTCTACTAACAGAGGCACATGTTTGACCCCTCTATGGGAGTCTACCATTTTTAATGACTTGGTATAACTTGCTGTCCACTACCCCTGACATAGTTCCACAGAGTATGATTAGGCCATATGAAATCTGAGTATGCACCACAAATCTTTATCCATTCACCTTCTTATCTCAAACATTTTACACAGATTGAGTAGGAAAGCTAGGCAGGGACTTTAAATAGTTACGTACCCCCATTGCCCTAGCAGGTTGGGAGGTGGTGAAGCAGAGATCTGCTGACCCAGTGGAATACATCTACATGTGTGTAGAAGGTCTACAGTGGGCTAGACTGTAATTCATGTTTCCCTGTAATAATCCCACTTTATGATTTTCCAGCTCCAACAAAGTGTTGCAAGGCTTTTCCAACAAAGTCTGTGGTACAGAACAACAGACAAAAATGTTTCATTCCTCTGGAGTAATTCTGCAGTGAGTCTTTCATTTCTTGGTAGTCCTATGGCTCTCATAGCCCTTAGCAGACTTGCTACCTCTAATGTACCTCTGAAAATTGTTATTTGCTTTGGTTGTACTCTCACAGATTCAGAATTTCTCAGGGGGTCCTGGAACCTTGCAAGATCAGTTGCTATGTCTTCTTTTATAGCCTGATCATAAATTGTCTTCACATGCATGTTTTCTAATTTTGTTCTCATTCTAATTGTCTTTATTTGAATGCGATCTAATTTGTCCAATACCTTTTATATCGTGCCAGGACTATTATTTGAAAGAGAACAACTTACATTCAACTTATTAGAGGCTCATTCATTGTATATATACCATTTCCCCTTAGGGTTTTTTGTGTGGTTATTAGCCATAATGGGTCTTTTTAGGAGTAAACAGCACCACATATAAAGGATTATCCGATTTTGTCCATGTGTAGTCCAATTTGTTTTGTTAAGTCCTTCTAATTCTTTTTAATAGGTCTCCTTAACAGCTTATGTAAACATAGATTCTAACCTTTTGAAAACATTTTATGGATCCACATCAATTCTTGCCAGACCTTTTGAAATAATGTATGTCGAACAGTTGATTTGTGTTTTCCATACTCAAATAATGGTAGTACATGCCATATGCTACTCCAGCAAAACCATTCCACTCAATTTTAACATGTGTTTGCTCACCTTAACCCTTAACCTACAAGTATGAACTTCTGAAAGGTTACTGAGCAGTGTGGTCACCATGCACTCTGTTGTTGATCAGCAGGGAAAGGAGAAATGTCAGCCAAAACATCTGCCTAGAGCTGAGCATCTTCTTTTATTTCTGTAGTTCTGTGCCATCAGGTCATCTGCAACTTATGGTGGCCCTGTGGATGAAAGCCCTCCAATATGTCCTATCCATGACATTCCTGTTTAGCTGTCCTCAGTTCAAGGCATTCTAAAATCTGCATTTCTATCATCTTCTGACCCTCTTTTGCAGAAATGAACTCTGGGAAGCACAGGGTTTTAAACTTTGCTTCTGGTCAATGAGGTAGGAAGCAAAGGAGATCTCGCTTCCCTGTGGAAGATTGATATCAACTATTTCATTTTAATTTAATTTAATTAAACTATCATAACATAATGACAGGACAGTGCTACACTCTTGCCAGCAATCATCAGAGTAGAGTTAGAATGCATGGAGGCATTCAGTGGTTGAGCCACTATGAGTTGAAAGATTCTGGTTCAAATTTGCTACTTTGCTACAAACCTTACTGGTTGTCTTTGGACAGTTGACAGCTTTCAGTATGAAGATAAATTAGAAGGAGGGGAACATTTATATTGCCTAGGAATGTATGATTTGTCAGTTTCCCCTTCTCCTGCATATCAGTTTTGGATATTCAAGTTCTTTGCTTCCTGAACATGAGGAAATTTGTAAATTTTGGTCTTACTGAACATCAACTGAAATGAGATTGTCACCCACTTGCATCAACTAAATTCAACATGTATAGGTCTTCCAGTCTAGGGAGGACCCTGACGTTCCTGTTTATTAAAGATGAGGAGATGTTGGTCAGCTGGCAACCCTATTCATCTTCAGTGTAGTTGAATGCAGAGAGATTGACACCCAGATATGTAAGAACTAAGTCCACAGACCTTAGCCTGGGTGGACAAATCTGACCATTTAGATAGAATGTTGGATTGGAAACCTAGGAAATCCAGGTTCTAGTCTCCCTTCAGCCATGGGGCTCAGTGGGCAGCCCTGGAGCAGTCATTGAATCTTGACTTAACATACCCCACAGAATGGTTGTTGTGATAATACAATGAAGTGAAAGGGGAATCTGTAAAATGCTTTCACATCATTCCAAGATGAAAAAAGGCTGGATATAAATACAATGTAACAATAACAACAGCAGGTTAAATGGGTTAACGAGGGCAATTTGAGTTCTTATTTCTTATATAATTCAAATTCCTGTAGCCATTTTCAGATTTCTAGGTGTCATGTTCACCAGTTGCTTGTCATTTATTCAGGCTAGTAACTACAATGGTTTAAACTAGATGTTTGGGGGGCAAAAAGCATCAACTGACAACAAGTATTATAATAATTGCCATATTGACAGTAAGCGTCAAGGAAGGAAAAACCAAAGGATAACACCATTGTGGCTAGAAAATGTCATTTCAGCAAAGGTATGAGAGAATTGAAGGAAGGATTTTTAAATTTATTTTTAGAGAAATGCTGCTGTGCAGTTTGTATTTCAAGAAGGAATTTTTAGAAAATTTTCTGCAATTTGTCCAAATTGTTTTATCACATCCAATTACCATACTAAAATATTAGAAATTCTACTGTAATAGAATATAAATTACAATGCCAAACTGAATTTCTAATAAAGGACACATCTGTTTACACAAATAGCCAGGGAATAGTCTAAACATCTGGATACTGAGAAGTTCAGATAAATAGATGAATTGTTTATATGGGTAAAGAGGTTTGTGGTGAGGACACGCTGTGATTCAGATTAACAAGAGGATTTGGATCATCAAGATTTAGATAACAGGTTTTCATTACATTCGGTACAGAGTGTACGGAAGTC
This sequence comes from Varanus komodoensis, assembly GCF_004798865.1. Lineage (NCBI taxonomy): Eukaryota > Metazoa > Chordata > Lepidosauria > Squamata > Varanidae > Varanus > Varanus komodoensis. Next base: position 6,615,618 of record NW_025335761.1, read on the forward strand.
ATTTAATCTTATCCCAACAAAAGTAGCCCATGACAAGACACCAACAGGTCATTCAAAACAAAACAAAACTGAAGCTGAAGAGGAAAAGTAGGGTAGGCAGGAAAAGAGATACAACTTTCTAACAAAAAGCCCAGTAAACTGTATTTTCAGATCCAGACTGAAAGTTTGCTTTTGGGTACAATCTACCAGCCTAATAGCTTCCATGTAGCTATTTATTCATTACAGAAGGAACATAAAACTGCTGCTTCCAGATATTATATATTACTTACATAGAATTTCTATATGAGAGCTAAATTTTATCTAAAACTTGTAGCATCTCATGATAAAGCTGTCTGAAGTAACAAAAGCTTTATTTTCAATCTGTTGAACTAAGTTAGAGGAAAATAAACCTGTAGTTTTCATTGAAATGACTGGGGTGCCCACATGTTTTCAGCTGTGTTCTCTTTGCCATGAAAATGCAGTAAAAATCTAGAAGAATCTCAAAAGCTTCATTGCTCCTAATTCATTACAAATGCCTCTCATAAATCTTCCAACCCATTATGTACATGCCAAATTCTATTTTGACTGTGGCTGAGTAGATTTAAATACCAAAGATATTAAAGAGAGGTGCTTTCACTTAGCAACTTATAAACAAAAGGATAGAAATGGGCTATTTTCAGGGCAATTCTCATTGCAGTCCAAGTCACACAAGATGAAACTGTGATTAGATCATACAGTAAATAGCATCTTTAACCAAAAAAGAAAGTAGCTTGCCATTTTCAATTTACGCAAGCAGGTTATCTGCTGTTATCTTTCTGAGCCTGCATTCATTTAGCCTCTTTGCTATCAAAGCTTTACAATGATAATATTAATGGTAGTAGAGACAAAAAATACACACCTGATCTCTCTTACGAAGCAATTCAAGTCATGGGATGGCCTGATCTGTTAGCTTATTTTGTGTGCACTTCTATTGTGATACTTGTACGTTCCAAATGCAGAGGCTGAAGGCATCCAGTGAAAAGAGAATAGAGCATCACTGGTGATCTTTTCTTCTTTTCACTAGATTGCACCTTCCTGCTAGCAGGAACTTCTTGGCAGGGGATCAGAAGAGTCTGGAGTTGCTTCAAGGTTCCTTATAACCTGGCATCCTCAATCTCTGCAAGGTTATTGTATGGAGATAGAAGGTTTGTGCAGGAAACCAGGAGTAAGCAACTACTGGGAGTCATGAAGCCACATCATTCTCATACACCCCAAAATTGATCCAGTAGCTGGATTTGCCACAATGGTTGTAGTGATCTTACAGGGAAACAAGTTACGTGATGAATGCACACTTTATCTGTAAGCAATATAATGCTCCTAAGAGGCTTCTGGGGGCATAATTCTGCTTGCAAATGAGAATCATGCCAATTGCACATCTTTCATTGCTAAATTGCCATAACTTTTGCATGACAAATGTGGTGACTATGGGCTCAACAAACATCATTGGGGCCATGGGTGGCCACCCCCGGCTGTAGCACAAGCAGAACTAATAGAGGGTTGATTCCCAAATTCATGTATGTTGGAGTTTACCAGAAACTAGTTTGCTTTACAAATTATTGTCACATGATACTAAGAGGTACCTCCTACCTAAAAATTTACCCAATTTGGAACTCAACCAAATGTCTGATGAACCTCATCTAACTATATAAAGATTTTCTTCAGCTTCTAAGAAAGTAAGAATCTACTTGTTCAAATGAAGAAAGGTTGCTTTATTAGATGAACCAGATTTAGATGGGTAGGATCTTTTTTTCTTCTTTTTTAGTAGGCCTATGTAAAATATATTGAGTTGGAAAAAAAGAAAAAGCTATCATTAACACCATATGCCCTTTTTGGCAAATATCTCATCAGTGCTGAATACTGTATTAAATGATCACAGATGCATTATATTATTATTTTTATTGAACTAGTAATGTGTCACAGCTGGGTAATTTGTGCCTATGGGCAGTGATAAAGTCCTTTGTGGAGGACTCATGCCAAAAATGTGATATGATTATGGTTGTCATGTGCCAGCTTTAGCAGTTGTCCACTTACTCAATTTCACAGCCTGCTCTACCTCCATCATTCTGATTTTCTCACTGCCTTTTCTTAAGACTGAAGGCCTAGCCACTCACAAAATGGGCACTGTAAAAGCTTCAGATAAAGTGCTTTGTTTCCAATACATCGTGAGAAAATCATGTTTATCCTGTGCATTCAAGAGAGGAAAACCTGATCACAGATCCAGCATTAGCTTTGTATGCAGGCTCCAAGGTCCCTGGCAATTCCAGTTAAAGGATACTGGCTATCTCTACTGGGAGAGACCCCTGCTGGAAATGTTGGAGAGCTGCCAGTCATTGTTGACACGTGCTGTTGCACATAGAACAACGATCTGTTCCAATACAAGGTAGCTGTATATCTTCACATCCCCATACATCTGAGAAAAGTCACATTTGTAAGCCAAGAGGATAAAAAGAAGTCATTGTATTGGAGTAAGGAATGTGCAAAGGAATGTTTGGTGGCACAAATGCAGCACTTTCTACTTTGGATGGAGGAGAAAGGGGCTCGGCAGGTTATGGCCATAAGAAGATAAGAAAAGCCATGCTGGATTAGACAAAAGGTCCTTCTAGGACCAAAGGTGCACTCCGTACACACGCTGGCAAACCAGCTGCCCACAGGATCCCTCAAGCAGGATCGATGCAAGACCTGCTTCTGGTATATGCATCTCATGCAAATTCCTCAGCAACTGGTGTATGCAGGCATGCCACCTCCAATAAAGAAAAAAATGCAAAGCCAGCAAGGCTGGGAGCTACTGATACCCTGCTGTTCCATGAATCTGCCCTACCTCCTTTTAAAGCCATCCAAATTGGTGGCCATCACCACTTTCCATGGCCGCAAATTCATATTTTGCTATACTTTGTGTTTATTTGCCTTAAACTTCCCAGCAATTACCTTCATAGGCCTACCCCAGGTTCAAATGTTATGGGGAAGAGAGCAAAAAGTCCTCACTACTCCAGGCATTATTTTAAACACCTTTATCTCCCCTTACTCACCATTTTTCTAAGATAAACAGTCCCTGTTGTATCTATCCCCCAATCATTTTCATTGTTCTTCTCTTTACTTCTCCCAACTCAGTAATGTCCTTGTGTTAACAAATACTAGTGCTAGTGAAACAAGCAAATAGATAATGTTGATACAAGCATATTGTACAGGTGTCTATTAATTATGTCTCATACTAGGTGCTGAACATTCTTTAGTAATGGAGCGATACTCAATAAAGTCCCCCGTATGAAACAACAACAAATGTATGGAATAGCAGGTAGTTTCTTGCATATTATGTTGCTCCTACTTTGTGTAGAATGTTATTTCTTGCAGCAGATTTAGCAGCTATCACTATCGCATTCCTCTCAATCTTTTTACTTGCCACTCATCCACGTAATGAAGAACAGTTGCCGCCTGGTGCATAACGGCAGTTCAGAAATGGTTGCAAATCAAGGGTCAGACATCCCTGCCATGAGATATAATCCTAATGAACTGAAAGTGTGGCTCATCACGCATCACTTTTCTTCACCCAGCCCCACCAAAAAGAAAAAAAGAAAAAAAAGAAAAGAAGAGGAAGAACAAGAAAGAAAAGTACTTATTTTTATGTTAGTGTCTTCTTTCCCATTTGGCTTCTCATTGCCCTCATTTTAAAATCACTTGTAATTTATCTGGTGGTTCTAATTAAACTATTCCTAGGGACTGTAAGCCTTATTTAATGAAATTCATTAATGTATTTATCTATATAATAAAGCCTAACCTATTCACCGGGCTGGCTTTCCCAGGCTCCCACAGCTCTAATAGAGGGGAAAAATGAAATGTGCATAGTTTAAACTTTAAATACATGCCTGCAGCATATGAAAGCCATGAGATTCTTGCAAGAAGCTTAGATATTTTCAGATTCTGATCTTCTCAATATACAGAGTTAGACCTGAGAGAAAAGCCACTGACCCCAACAGCCTGAATTCACAGATAATCTGTACTACATGTAAAGAATCTATGGATGCCCAGATGGTATTGGAACACAGCTTCCACCATTTCTGACCTTTGGCATAGCTGGCTGGGCCTGATTCAACAACAACTGGAGGAGCTCAGTTCTCCCACTCTTGAACTGCAGCACCTAAACAGCTTGTGATGTGTTCTAGTAAGTATAACTACTTTATACCTAAGATTTCCTTAGCATGCCTATCTGAAAACTTTCTAGATTACACTCTGACCATTCCAAGGTGTTAGCTGAAACATCTGGAAGCCACCCTTGACTGGTTGGGTGTAGAGCTTTACAAAAGGTCTGGAAATGCTTACACAGTGTTTAAGAGAGTTAAATGGACAATGAGTTCAGACACAGAAACCTAGGCGACAAATTGTAATGGACTGCAAGGTTCACAGGACTGCAACACATGGCATTTATCTCCAGTGTTACTGAATTATACAATTCAAATTACCTCCAATGCTTACATACATCTCAATTACTCCAGCCACATCAGGAATATAATTACTGAACAATGTCGGTTCCTTGCATCCTATCTAACTAGCTTCAGCAAAGGGGTATAGCCAGATTAAAGCAAGTTTGGATGATGAAACAGGCAGACTGGAGTTAATTTATTGGGGAGTCCTACAAAACCTGAGTATCATGAAATAAATAAATCTGGAGCTTTTTTTTTTTTTTTTTAAAGATCATTCTTACTCACTTAACTTCTTATTTATCTACTATTTTTTTCCAAACTTGGTATACAGAGATGCAAGCCATACGCTAGCTTATCCTACAGTCCTAAGATAATGTGAACAATGCAGTGATGACTGCAAATGAATTCAGTGAGTTCAGAAGGAACATGCATAACTCTTAATGAGTTCTCATACAAAGTTCAGCATCATGCTCTGGAATACAATTATTTTTATATTTTAAGTAGGATCACAAGCCACATCTATACCCATTAGTAAAGCCTAGTTCTACTTCTTCACTGACTGTTTTTCAGCTCCTCTCTTCATGCTCATGTTTATGTCACCTAGGCTCACAATTACAAGATAAAAACAAAATAAAAACACAATATTATCCAATAACAACACATTAAAAAGAAAGCAACAATGAAATACAAGCAGAGATACAAAACAAAGATCATATGGCAATTAGTATTAGAATATTTTTAAAAAAGAAGATCTTTACCCGGTGCTGAAAAGAAAGTAACTATTTTTGTAACTATTTCAGTGAGTGAGCTGAGTTGGTTTTATAATACTTTATCATATTATAATATAATTAAAAAAACAGCTTTATTGCTGCTACTGCCCTGTTATAATTTCAGCTGCCAGACAATTTTATTCATTTCATTCATAAGGATTGCTTTAAATTGATTGTTTTAAATGGTTTTATTGTTAAGGGAATGTTTGATTTTACTTTTCCTTTCTATTGTGCCATTTTTATTGATTGTTTATATATTGCATATATTTGATTTTTTATTTGTTGTTGCTTAGTGTCATGTAGACCACCCACAGAGCCTTACTGCTATGTGGTGCTGCATACAAGTAGAATCAATCAGTCAGTCAATCATAGTCCAATGCTGCCTGCTTATGATGCAGGCTTGTTGTGGAGAACTTGGCAGCTGCTTGGCACCCTGACTAGAAACCTCCCAGACGCGATGTGATTGCTATAGTTTGAGACAGCTTATGTGGGCTCGACCATATGAGCAAGGAGGTTTCAGACTGCCCACTGTGCTAGTATACACTTAAAGCCCTTCATCTCCCAGAATCCACTTGTCCTGCCAGTGCTAAATTAAACCAGTAAGACCTAAAATCTCCCAAACGGTTCCATGAAGGAGAAAGAAAAAGTCACTCTTTTTTACCAAAGAGGATAATGCCTCTCCAAATGCAACTTTGGGGACTGGTCCTCCCATGATGTCACCAGTTACGTGGGAGGTGGAGTGGTTCAGAAGACAATTTTTCTCCCTAAGTGTCCAGGGCTTTTAAATCATGGTCATGTCCATCTTTCATTGGCGAGCTCTCCTGATCTTTGGAGAAGCCCTTTTCTCTCCTTGGGCCCATAAAGGGGAAGAAGTAAAAGCACTACTCCAGTTAGTTTCTGGGCAAGATGCTGGAATTCACCATTAGCTACATCACTCCTCCCCCCCCCCCCCCCCCACACACACACACCCCAAATAAGATTTATTTTAGGAAAATTCTGCACACTAGTTCTGTCCTTTTTCTCAGAGGAGAGACCCTGAGAAAAATAATTCTCTCTGAAATTTCCTCCAGAAAGTGTTGTCTGAGTAATGTTGTCTTAGGTCTAGGTTGGCCTGTAAAGAAAACGGTGTGATAAATGTATCCATTAGGCAAAGACAGCAAAGTGAGCTCTGATCGGAGTACACTTGTTGTTAAAGCAACTCATGCAACTGAACACATGTAGGAAATGTTTCGGACTTGTAGGTGTCATTGCAGGTAGAGTCTGACTGCCTGACAGCCTTGCTTTTCATACGTTCATGCTCATTCCCTCTCCAGGTGTGTAACATCAAACTGGCAGAGGCCAAGGAAGAGCCGGGAGAGAAGCGGAGTTGGCTGCTAACTGCTGCCTTGGTTGAAATGTACATCCTGTACTGGGAACTGCATTAATCATTTCCATCAACACAGCAAAGAGGTTATTAAGTGTTTGCCACACAAAAAGATTTAATTTCTCCAGCTGGACTCTCTTGCTGCTTCCTCCCAGCACACTGCTCCTGTCACAGTGGTTTAGCACCATTTTAAAATGCATTTATTTCTGCCTCGGGCTAGCATATGCAGCCAGCCTGCTTGTTTGTTCTTCCTTCATCTTCACTTCCCCAGTAATTGAAGAGGCCCACTGAATGGAAAGGTCTTGATGAGCCGTGAGAAATCAAGCTTAGCTTAGGTGCATATTGATGTGAAATGATTCATCTCTCCAACCATTTCTAATGGGAGAAATAAGGTCTGATTCATCATTTTGTTTTTTTATGGTCCTTTCCTCAAAATGCCTTTGACCAATTGTCATAGTATTGACTATAGAAATGAAAATAGACTGTAGGTAGTTGCAGCCTGGAGAACAGATGCATTACTTTATTTGTGCATAATAGAAATGTAATTGTGTACTGTGATACAGGGCATGCATTTAAGTTGTGTTTATGCCAGGTGTAGAGTTTCAAAACTGCACGCATCTTCTGGGTTTGCTGGATATAAAATTAGGATCATACCCAGATACTTAGGATATTAAATCCTGGAATAAAATTTGCCTGCTTGATTACTAGCTGGCAATCTAGTACCTATCAGGAACTTCTCAAAATTCAAAAACAGAAAAAAAGATGTTCATAATGCTTTACATTTGGAGTTTTATGGGCATTCTGATTAGATTACACCCCAGGTAACTGCATGACTTATATATTTGTAAGGGGGAAATGGCAATATTGTTTGCTGGAATCAACAGGAAAAATGTGAAAGAAATGGAATTTAAAAATAAAGAAACTGTGTCTGACTGAAGTTATTAACCCATAATGCAAAAAATTAAGAACTGTTCTTGAAATGAGCATTATGTTTCTCTAATCTGTTATTTTTATTTGTGCTGCAGCTTCAACAAATCTCTGAAGCATTTTTCTGATCTTTCTAACAAAACCAAATGGCAAACCTTTGTTTCCCCTTTATCTTCTCCAAATTCCTTAACAGCTGTTTCCCACTTAATTTTTCTCAGAACCAAAGCTGCTGATTTATCACCTTAGTCATATCACTTCAGTCTTAGAACTAAGGAAATCAGATAAAATTAAAAGAACAAGGCAAGGCCAGGATGTTTGAGGAATGTAAATGCCTGTGAGCAGGCCTGACACGGGTATGTGCAGTAGCCATTTGCAAAGAACCTTCCAGAAAGTACACATGACAAGTGCCTTCCACTCAAGACTAAAATATATTTATTTTGATTAACACTGCAGCTACATTTACATATTACACTAAGTTGTGGTTTATGTTAATCATGGTCTGTTGTTTATTACTGTAGCCATAAATTATCTTGAATATGAACAAAGAAACTGCAGCTAGTTTTCTCTGTTTCTGGTTTGTTTCTCTCCCACCTATTTATTATGTTTCAGGTGCATAACTAGGAAAGGATTTAATTGGTCATAAAAACTGGGATTGTGGTTACGTCAAATTCCACATGGAGTCAAACAATACTGGGGTACCATCTTGGCTTTATCCTCCTAGGGATGTTGGACAAATACACATGGATTCAAAGGAGTTCAGATTACTATGAATCTGCCCCTAATTTTTCTGAAACAAATTGATTATGTGGATTTATGGACCACTTTTAAAACTTTGTAGGGAAATTTTCATACATGCTAATGTGTACTTGTGCTTTAAAAATATGTTCTGTTAATGAACAGATGACAGAACAAAAGGAACTGGACAGTCCTCAAAATTCAGACACAACAGATTTAATAAAATTTGTTCATCGCTAGTTCATTCTTGCCCGATGCATATCCATGTACAAGTTTTTACTATTACCTATGGAGTATGCACTGTGTGATGCAGTTTGCTGCCAAGAAGTGTGTGGCTGAGCTCCTCAGTTGTGGATCTTGTAAATTCATTGAAAGCACACTTGTTTCACATGATTTTAACTGCTGTGTTTATTGGTCATGCTACTTTATTATTCCCATTTTATTGATGTGGTTCTAGGGTGTTTTTAATACTAAATTATATTTTTTATGTAGGGTTGGTTTTTTAAATGGTTAATGTTTTCTTATTAATTTGGTTTGCTTTATGCTTGTGGTTTGTTCTCCATTTTGGCTGGATCTGATCCAGAAAGGCATTTAATACAATTTTAAATAAATAGAACTAAAAATGTAGTTAGCATGTTATAACAATTTACAAAAAATTAGCATATTACAACCATTGTTCCATGCCTTTGATTGCAACAGTTTTCTACCAGAAGAAATTGAAAACCAGTAGATTGTCAGGATGATTTGTATGGTATACAGGATCATACAAAGCTCTGCATTCCCATGCAAAAACAGAACACAGATACTTATACACAACTCAACAAAAATCATCCTGTGAATTAATGACAAGTCACAGTATAAGGACTCCATCAGTGCAACTTTCCATTTCCTCATGAAAATAATAAACCATATTAAGTAATTTTCCATTAAAATATTCTGCAAGCTTTAAACCCGACTTTACAGAGTTCATACAAAACAAGAAATTGACATGGAGGAATGTAAAGAGTTGTATATAAAAGAAAATGCAGAAACTGAGTTGGTACAGGAAAGGTAAATATGTGTGGATGCATTGCATATATAATTTTCCTTTCTCAAACTCTTCTTCCATGCAAGAGGAAGAAGGTTTAAGTTATAGTTCATGGGAAATGGGTGATGCTTCTTTCTGGAGATTAGCTTAGCCCTGCAACCAGGTGTCATTCTCATGAACACCGAATCAAATATCTATCAATTGGGATAGAACTATGAAGCTGTAACCACTTGGTAGCACGGTCCTTCTTATACTTCCTTTTCTTTTTGAAAGATACGCACTGATGAATCATTCCTAAGTCACTTACAGTGATAATAGATAATAAAGATGCTTGATATCCCACTGAGAACACTTAGAATTAAAAGGGGAAAAAAACCCTAACAAATCACAGGAAGGTAATATCAAAATATAACATCTTCCTTGCGGCTGTTGCTGGGCTCTGTTTTAGAATGAGTGCAGGTGCAGAAATGTCAACTCTTCCTTCCTCCCATCTCTGCCTCTTCTGCAGGAGAGAGAGCCAGCCAGCTGTTGATGTGCAGAGGTAGGCTCTGATGACTTTTTCTCTCTTTCCCTCCTCACTTTTCTATTCATCTCTTCTGATAAGTTGATGGCAATCGGGCTTGCACATGAGCCGGTTGGAGGAGACAGTCTACTAGGACTTGTTGGGTTACTAGGGGAGGAATGTATTAATAGGAGTTAATCTGCCTAGTCACACCCACTACTTTCCACATCTGGGAATCTTGCATAAGGACTTAGTACTGTGCTTGGATGAGCTAACCAGCATACAAGGCTATAAGAGATTTCATGAATGCAATACATGTGGGATACTTTTAACCTAAGAGACTTTGCTGGTTCTAACAGACCACATGATGAACAGCCTGCTAGTTGAATAAGTTAGGATCTTCATGCATAGCTGTCACTCCAGCCAGCATCAAGGACATATGTATGCATTTCATTTAAAGGTAAAGGTTGGGCCCAAGAGCTTGCATATCCGTCAGGATTCGGTTACTGCTTTATTGCAAGGGCATCCCTATTATATAATGTGAGCCCTCTGAACTGCTGCACAAGAAAAGTGACTCATAGATTCAGGTGGCTGGTTGTGGAAATATTTTCTAACTGACCAATTAAAAATGACACATCAATGTCTATAAAAATGTATTGTGCACTGATAATCTGAATATTTGCAAAGGACTTATTTGCATCATCTGTTACAAAGATTTGATTCAGCTTTAGTGCAAGTGTACATTTGCCTGTGTATTATGTGTTGCATATCACATTACTATATTCTTGTTCACTACATTTGTATTAACTACATGAATAACTCAAGAATATTTTTGCACTTCCACTGTAAATATTATCAAAGGAAGTTGTTTTATCTCTTGTCTGTTCATTTAAATCTTATTTCATATATGTTGCACAGAGTTGGTATTTCATATTCAGCCATGATATTTAATAGCATAGTAATTCACTACTACCTATTTTGATATTTGACAACATTTAATATCCAGAAAGTTGTATTCAATAATTGATTTATCTGATACTGTGTATATAACTGAAGGTATCAATTTTTATTCATTCTCTCTTATGCCTTTAATAGCAACTGTTTTGAAGTTATATTGATGACTGGTTTTATATGGTCTGAGTACCATGTAAGAAATTCACATACATGGAACAACCCCCTAATGATCCTTTCAAACAGAAATATTGCTTCCTCAAGGATGAATGTGATCCAAATGTATATTTGCAAGGATGACCCCGCCAATGCAACGTTTCATACCTAGACGGTACCATGAAAATACAAACAATCAATGATCATTTGTAATTTTTGTTGAACAATCAACAAAAGCCTCTTGTACATAAGCAGTTTTCCTAGTAATCCAAATTTCTAAATGCCAGATCCACCCACACCCATCATCCACAGTCATGGGTCTAATCTTTATACGATAATACTTAAAGGATCTTTACTCTTTGTCCAAATTTCAGTGACTCAGAAGGTACACTTGTGTTAGCTTTGTCATTAGTGTTTTCTTTCTCTCCCTCCCCCTCCTTCCTACATTTATTTGCTTGCTTTGCAGAGACCACTTGTGTAATGTCAAGTATTCTGCAGAAGAAAGTTTGCAATTTGTGCATAGGGTTATTCATGTGTTTCCTGCACAGAAATAACACCCAGTGGTAAAGGTACACAATATCTGTGTGCTCTACAATTTGCAAGTTGGCATAACTATTTCTGGTTTTATATATACACTTGTTGGTAAACTATATTCTGTGCACTGGACACCCAATATCATATCACAACAAGCACTGAACTGGGTATAGATCCCCTACTCTGAGTAGGAAGCTGACTTTCTGGGCTCCAGGGATTTTTTTTCTTGTGAGGATAAGTTAGAAGCAAGACTCAGGAAAGAAGGGGCCCAAGGCATGAACTGGGGTGCACCTCTCACCCCCTGAATCTAAGCAGGAAAAGGGGTGATTACTCAATTCCCAGAAATTCTCTTGCATTCAGCAAAAAGTGCACACCTTCCTATGGATGGAGTGTGCCAGGCTAATCCCTAATTAGGTGCTGCAGAGAGCATGAGTAGAATCCAGGATTTTCCAGATGAAAAGTTCACAAACATAGAAAATGATTCCTATTCTGTCTCCTGCACTTTGTTCCTTCAGTTCTGCAGCCTTTGCTCAGAATTGATTCCTTTGTCTGACCCTGGGGTGTCTCTACCTGTACTTAGAGACCCTGAGTGGAAATCAGATTTTTACTCTTGCTAGCTTTGGGTCTGGACTACCTGACTATTCTTCTCTCTGACAACACTGCAGTGACTTTGGCCTATTGGCTGCAAACATACCTGGAATAGTTGGCTGAGTTCCCAGATGGACTGCCACCTGGTAATTCATGCTAAGTGTAAACAGGACAGCATCAAATCTGGACAAGTAAAATTGGGTGTGAGGTGGAAAACTGCCCATCCCGCCTCCCAAGAATGATGCCCGGCAGGTGGGATGATGTACCTGATGCCATCTGGTCAACCATTGGTGTACTAAGCATATTGGCCAGCACAGGCTTTGATTTGTTTAGGACTTATTGCATTAGAGAAGGCCCAGGTGCAGTAGAGACTTCATCTCCCTGCCTCTTCTTCCATTGGAGAGATAAGCTGGAACAGATACAGCTTTGCTTGTCCTTCTCCAGAAGCCCATTCATCTTGTGCTTTCAGAAATTCCTACAAGTGCTGCTGGAGTGTTCTTCTGCTATTCCACAAGGTAAATTGTCTTGTTATCTCTAATCTGTCCTCAGGCATAACCTGGGGATTCTTCTTTGTGCTGCCCACTGTCTACTATCCTCCGTGGGCTGGAAAGTAGCCTCTACTAAGCCATCATGAGGTATAATGGTCAATATGCTTTCCTCCTCCAAGTACCATTCCCCCCCCCCCGCACAGAAATCCTGTAGATATCCACCTCACATTCTAGCTGATGGAAAGTGAGATAATAATATGCACACATTAAATCTAGAATAGCTCAAACAGTTATACTCATCTCTCTTTGTGCAGTGGTCTTACTACCAAAGCCAAGGAAGGATTCCAGGGAATTTAATCAAAACTTGAATTGGGAAGCATCTTTTTCTTTCTTTTCCTTTTTCTGAATTCCTCTGTACTGTCTGCATTGTGACCCTACTCTTCGTGCTTTCTTCTACACTAAGAACATTCTCATTAGTGTGTTTTCCAAGCCTATTTCATGAAAAACAAACCAGCATATATTCAATCTCTGCATGCTATTTAGTTGATTTTGGCATTAATCAGTGAAACATAAATCCTTAAAGACCCTTACCTAATGTATGTATGTATGTATGTATGTATGTATGTATGTATGTAGAGAAGAGGAAGGAGAAGGGAGGATAACTGACAAACCGATGCAAGAAATATGCTTAATTTGAGTATACAGTGGAGAGATCAAACTTTTCAGTATTAGTCATATCTACTACTTTCTCTTCTAGTGAAGAACATCCATAGTCCAAAATATGCCAGTGAAAGTATTTCTGCTAGTGAGGATGCATCTCTTAAAAATACAGGAAGCACAGGAGCTGCTGAGCAGGGCAGGACAGGTACTCCCTTCAGACAAGGAGTTGGCTCTTGGAAGGCAGCCCTTAATGGTGGAATGGAATATTCCACATTCAATATTCCATGTGCTGGCATCATAAGCTGGAAATGAAAATACAACTACAATGCCAAGCATTTCCACCACAATCAGGAAGACTTAACTTCAGAGAAAAGGTTTCAATAATGGCTGCACCCATGTTGTGGAATATTATGATATTCCTATATCATCATCATTACATTATTATAGTTATATTTCCTTACGGCTCGATAACCAAAGATTTCTGGGAGGTGTACAACAATTCTGTGTACAGTGGTGAAGCACACTGTCTTAATCTGTTTTTGTTGGGTGGTTAAACTGTTCTTCTTCTGCCAAGTGTTCCTTTTGCTCTGCAGCTGATTGTTATGTAATGGACCATCATGTTAATCTGTATCTTCCAGGCCTGTTTTTGTGTGACATGGGACAGAATCCAACAGGGCACTTACATTCCCATCAGTACCCTCCTGCTCGCTCAAATCCCTTCTGCAAGTGGTTGGTTCTGCTGATTCCATTGGACAAGGGAGCCTCATTACATGCACAAAAGAGATTGAGGGTTTCCAAGGGGAAGCCCCAAAATGAGCAGAAGAGCTAGTTTCTTGAAGGAAGAAGGACGGCAGGCCTGACTTGGTAGACCCTTTCCAGAAACTAGCACTTCTGCTCATTTTGCCTCAGAAGTGCTAAACTGCTGTTGCAAAAATGGCGAGGAATGCTTGTGCAATGGAATTGTCAGGGCGGAAGAGAATTTGTAAGAGTACAAACACCCTTCTGGATTCTGCCCATTGCCTTAGGTATTTTGTGGAGTTGTTTTGATTTTTCATTGTCCTGAGCAACTCTGAGCAATGTGAAGGAAAAGAATGGAGTACAAGCTTCCCAAATAAAAAGTGAAATATACCATTATTTCTCTTGATTAAACCTGATCAACAAGTGGAGGAAAGCTTGCTCTTTTTGATGATGTCCTTTCCCTTTTTTGTGCCTTTTTTTTCTCCTCATGGTACCACCAATGACGGAAAGGTATCCTTGACTTATCACCAGTCAGAAATTCACAGAAACACACATCCGTAAAAGGAGTAGCATCCAGCCATTTATTCTTTTTATCATCTCAGTTAAATAACTGAGGCAGAGTGTGCAGGGGAGAGATGGTCTATCCATCACCCTTGGAATACAGAACATTTAATGCAGATCGCATATCGATCCTTTTCCTTCAAATACTAATTTTATTTATTTCCTTTCCCTGAGGGGCTTAGCAAATAAAATATGATATCCCTTCCAAGAAGGATTTATGGTGCCTAAAGGGAGATGAAATAAGTAAGCCCAGCTTATTCCATCAATTCTTATTCATGAACCCCTTTCAATTATTAGCAGCCTTTGCAAAAGAAAAAAAAATCCTCAAAATGCCTTGCTTTGGAAATGAGGGGACGTCCAGGATAGGAAGGGAGCGACCATCTTTGACACTACCTGATCTTTTATAGGGGTATGTGTGTGTGTGTGTGTGTGTGTGTGTGTGTGTGTGTGTGTGTGAAGTGGGGAAGGGAGGGAGAGAGCAATGGGAGCAGGCATGGAATAAGCCCCAGGCATTTTAGCTGTACAGCTGGCAGAGGTAGCAAAATAATTTAGGGAACATGTGAAGCCCTATGACAAAGATAGCCCAGTCTGGCAACAGAGAGGGATAGCTTGAGACTCAAGAGAACAGTACTTGACTGCCCAGTGGAGTGTGTGTGTGTGTGTGTGTGTAGAGCTGGCCCAAATGGAGCTTCTCTAGAGTAGGCATTTATTGTGCTTTCATGACCCTTCACTCCATAATGTTTTCAGGACCTTTCATGATGCCACCCTCATTCAATGGTTACCCCATCCTTTTTACCTGCTTCTGCTTTTTTCTAAATAGAGAAAATAGAGAAAAAATAATACAATAATAATATTGTATTATTTTTACTGTCCCTTTGCACTCACCTCCGACCTCAGGTGCACTTCCTTCATGATGGCATATTCCATTGTGGATGGTAGTTGAGGGTGTGGTTGTAGTGTTGGCATTGATCAGGTGATGGGGATGGTGCTTGGTACCACATTGCTTTGGACTTCCTGGCCTGGGCTATCCTGCCACTGCTGCTCCTTGTGCTTGCATCAGGCTGTGATGGCTCATTGCTCTTTCGCTTCTCCCTGTTTCTTTTTGCATGGCAGATGACATGCAATTAAAGAGGAGTCATCAACTGGAAGACCCCTCAGTTCCTTTCTTACCTTTTTGCTCCTTGGAGTTAACTCATCAGGGGATAATGTCTGCCAGGGAGATAACGATGATGATGAATACAATGATGATTTATTTCATTTCTATCCTGCCCCACAGCAGAAGCTTTCTTCACTTGCTTATTTTGGTTGGAGGGAAGATTAGCAATTGCAAATGATACACTCCAAACCAACCCCCCATAGAGAAGCATCTGAGTGAAACATGAAGCTGAGAAAAGGTACAGTACTAAAATATTGCCATAGTGATCTTGAATAATACTCCTCCCAATACTTATATCCACATTGGGAGGCAACCTGGAAAGAGGTGAGAGAACCTGCTAAGCATTCCAGGATAGTGGGTGGTTGGCTTCTTTCTAGGAAGGAATGTGGAGAACCTGCATAGGGCACCTCTTACTAGATGCAGGTGTGGTGGAACAAAGGGGAGCATGACTGTGTTTCTAAAGGGGTGCAGCACTGCTACCACAACCGTCTTTAGTTCAGCCATGGCTGCTGATTTCTGCTTGGAGAGACAGGACAAGTACAAGTGGCATCACAACCAGGGATGTGTGGAAGCTCTGAGGAATCTACCCCACCCCCCAACATCCAGGGATTTCCTCTCATGCCTAGCCCTAGAAAGCAAGTCCACAAATGTACAAATGTTGTGCAACTGGCAACCTTCTTCTGCATCATGCAAGAAAGGCTGCTGCGGATGTCACAGAGGACTTGAGTTCTAGCAAGAACTGCTCAAATGCTGGATGTGCTGTCCAGGAACTCAGCCAGCCAACACTCTATGGAGGATTCAAAGATGCTTCCTAGATTGAATGTTGAATGTCCAGAATAATGCAGAGATGGTAGAATTTCCACTAGTGGCAAAGAATCAGGCAACAAGGATGCAGCAGTCGCTCAGTGTGTTCTTGTTAGTCTGATTTTTTTCAGGGCAGAACAAGACCCAGCAGAAGAATTTCCAAACAACTCTCCCCTCCATGTGCTTGAATGGAATGCATTTCCCTTTCATCTGCCTTTGTCTTTCTTTTTCAGATTTAGATTGGATCCAAGGCTCGTTTTTCCATTTAAGCAAAGTAGAGGATTTCCTGCACAGTGGTTAGTTCTGCTGCTCATCCAGATCTAAAAATTGCACAGGCCAGAAATTGCTACAAATGCTTTGTTCACATGACAAGTGCTTTACAGCAGTGGAAGGAGGAACATGGAAGTGTGTTGCAGCGCCTTGATTTCACTATTTATAGCCACTGTTAGTTGCTCTAAAGCAATAAATAAATAAATAAATAAATAAATAAAGAAAGAAAGAAAGAAAGAAAGAAAGAAAGAAAGAAAGAAAGAAAGAAAGAAGCAGTCTAATGAACACCATGGCACTCTTGGACCATTTAATCTGCCAGTGCCTTTATAGACCTGAATAGATTTTGCTTATTCAAGTGTTTATTTCCCCCCTTTACTCTTCTAGCTTTGCTTTTATATATATTTTAGTCAAGCCTCATGCCTACTAGAGCTAAAAAAATGCTGAGGTTTTCTCTGTCCATAAATTTAGGACATATCCATTCATTTTGCCACATGAATCAGCAAGCCTTTCTCCTTAAAATATCCAGAGGAAATTTCCCCCATCCCTTTATGAGACTAAAACTGAAGGATTTTGGCTTAAAGATAGATGGCAAACTTTAAATGTCCCATCTCTTTCCCCATAATTGTACTCCTTACTTCAAAAATAGAGTTTTAGTTAGTTTTGTTTCAACAAGTTACTATTGAGACTAATTATTTCAACATGCTACTCTCAAACCTTTTTTTGTCCTCCTCCTGGATAAGCAAAAAAAATAAAAATAAAAAATAATGCTTTTATGTCACCAAACTTCACAAGACACTTTACCCAAGAAGGCCAACTGTCTCATCAAATTCCTATCACTTTCCAGATATGCATTAGTCATGATCTAGTCAGCTGCAATGAGACTCATGCAATAGTGACATAATCCAAAGGAGGACTATGCATCTCATCTGCAAAGGAATACCGTATCCATTCAGCTGGGTGTGGGTGAAGCAATATAATGCAGATGTGAATGTGCACCCTGATTTTAATGCACATGGAAGCCTGATTCTCCTTCATTAATGTTGTTTAGTCGCTAAGCCATGTATGACCTTTCACAACCCCATGGAAAGCATTCCTCCAGGTTCTCCTGTCCTCCACCATCCCTCAGAGTCTCCCCAAACCCACACCCACCACCCCAGTGACCCCATCCAGCCACCTCAACCTCTGTCTCCTTCTCCTTTTCCCATCAATTGTTCCCAGCATTAGGCTCTTCTCCAGTGAGTTGTTCCTTTTCATTAAATGGCCAAAGTATTTGAGTTTCATCTTCAGTATCTGACTTTCTAAGGAACAGATAATTTCCTGGCCACTAAAAGTAGGACTCAGTTATTTTGCTTTTCGAAGGTCCCAGAGGCTGCATGCTGTCCTTTGTACTCAAATCGGTAGAAGTATTTAGAAAGAATGTTTTTAAACCGGAGAATGGCACCCCTAACAACTACAGAGTGCAAAAGCATTGGAATTATGTTGTTTACAACTAATTTTGACACCTTTTGGTGTCCTGTAGTCAATATGTACATAATTTTTATTTTTATTATTTTTATTTTATTTATCAGTGCCTGTACTGGGATCTGGATGACAAAATTGCACTGAACCTCTTGAAGTGTCTCACTCCTGTACTAATCAACCTACTTGTGCTTCAGGGCGCATTCTAATTCTTGGAGTGAGAACGGAAAAATAGTAGAGTAAATCGTGGTGGTCAACTGGATTCTTTTCCCTAAAAACACTCTAAGAGAACACAGCTAGAGTTAAGAAATTAATGAGCTGAGTAGGCTTAAATGAGTAATTTAACTAGAGATGTGGGAGAAATGTGTTCAGTTTGCATTTTAATAGGAACTGGCCTAATTTGAACTTCCTAAACTAATACACTAACAGGAAGACTCGTATCCTCCAGTCTGTATACTTCTGCAAATGTGCTCATCTATCAAAAATGTGCAGAAATGTGTGCATTCAAGAAATAGCATATATCAGAGCAAATTTGTTGCAAAAAGGGAAATTACCAAAAATATCTAAGCTTTTTCATGTATATCAGGATATGCATAAAACTGCATACATTTTTGTGGTGTTAAAATGGGGGAGGCAAAGCTAATGTGGAGATGGCATGCAAGGAACTTCTGCTTGAACAAACTGGAAATGTTGTTGAAGATGAAAAGAACAGATCTCCCAGTACCCGATTGTGACACCCTCCTCATTGTGAGGAGTGGGGTTTAGAATACAATTTGTCATGTAGCTTGAAGGGCCCGATCACGCTTCATCTTGGAAGCTAAGCAGGGTCAGGCCTGGCTGGAATCTGGATGGGGGACTTCAATGTTGTGAACCACCCAGAGAGCTTCGGCTATGGGTGGTATAGAAATATAATTAATAATAATAATAATAATAATAATAATAATAATATTGAATGTGCAAAGATGGACTCAGACTCAACACTGAAATTGGTTCTGTGAGCTTAAGGAAAGAGTAGACTTCTCCTCTGACATTACCTCTGCATGAAATTTGCTGAATGATCTGGAAAAGTGAGGCATATTCTCTGAATTGTGCGTGTTTTGTAAGTCAGCTGTTTAAATCCCACATGAACGCTACAAGCACCTTGAGTGACTGTGCAGAAGGTCTTTGGATCTGAGTCACATTTGATACAGCATGTAACACAGACTGTGCAGAACAAAACAGAATATCATAGGGTTAGCAGCACACCTCACACCCACACACATAGCACATTAGAAAAACTTGTGTTGTGCATAATTGGGATTGCAACTTGAAACAGACTAAGTTGTGACATTCAAGGTTATTGGCACACTAAGTGTTGCTACATTGTGCATGTCAGAACAAATAACTTATGCTATGTCTCAGAACACTCCTGTAGGGATAATACCTATATATTGGCTGGGTTCACACATGATGGCAAACAAGACTGTGCTCTTTCTATGCGTGTATGGATTTTTCCCAAACTTAGCATTCAGGTAATTGGGTGGTTTCCTGGCAATGCGGCTTTCATGATTCCTTTTCCATCCTTTTGCTCTCACCATACATTCCAGCAGCCCTCATGACTAAAACCCCTTTCCTTGCTCCACTGCTTCCCACAGACCTCAGCATCATCATCCTGATTGGGGTTTTGAGTCAGGTTCTCCCACCTCCCTCTCCTGAGTGTACCTGCTTCTCTGCAAGCTTCCAAACCACTCCAGCCTCAAAAGGAATTTTAATGGAAACATAATACATGCTTTTGCAACACCCCTTCTCCCTCCATGCATTTAGCCACTTTCTGAAAGTAAACAGGGAAAGGTGCACATTCTTCAGCCAATGGGAATAAAGTGAGTGGCGATGCATGTTTTGCTAGGAAGTTGAGGGACTCTGTGGCATTTCCATGGCTCATGAGTATGATGATTCCATATCAATGGTGGTAAAATGGGATCCTGGTTCTGGATGACCAGCAAAGATGTGAAGAAGTGTTGAAATTTTTCCCCATGGTTTCAGGAAACTAAAGGAATCATGAAGAAACACCATGATTGCATCTGGATGACATGAGGGACCAACAAGGGTAAGAAATCACTGTTCTTCTGATATGAAAACCTGCATGGCTTATCCTGTACAGGCATAGATTCCCAAACATTCATGCCCTTCATAGAATCATATAATAGTAGAGTTTGAAGAGGCCAAGAAAGCCACTGGGCCCAATCCTCTGCTGTTGCAGGACAGCAAGTTACATCATCCCACTCAGATGGCTGTCCAGGTTGTTTTTTTTAAATGTTATTAGTGTAGAAGAACCCACCACCTATCTAGGCAATTGGTTCACTGTCATATTGCTCTGACAGTGAGGTAACTTTTCCTGCTATCTAGCCTGAATCTGGGTTGCCACTGCTTGAATTGATTATTCTGTGTCCTAAACTCTGCAATAGAATGTTCAGCAATAGAATAGACAGCCTGCTGGTGCATCTGGAAGTGTTTTGGTAGAGACTTTCCAAATCAAGATTTGGATTTGGCCCCAAGTCAGCTTGGGTGCCCTCTGAATTATTCAGGCTGTTTTTGAACTGTCAGATTGGGTTCTGAACTAAATCGGTGCTCAGCGCATACCTCCATTGTTTACACAGGGAAAAAAGAAGAAGAAAAAATAGAGGAAAAAAAGAAAAAGAAACCTAGTTCTAGTCAAAAGTTTTTGTAGAACTCTTCATTGATACTTCACCTACAGAGATTCAGTCCAAATGACACTGATTTTCAACAACACCTTTTGTTCTCTAGAATTGGTGCCACTGGTGTTCACAACACAGCACAAAAGATTACTGCCCCAAGTAGATTCTGATCAAAAGTGAAATTCTGGGAAACAACAGAGGAAGGGGGAAAATAGAGGTGGGGTAAACAAAGAAGGTATATGCAATTCTTTCAGATGTTTAGCCTTTATTACAAGCTAAGTTACATTAAGAATGAAGTGAAACAAAGAATTCTGTGCCATTTCTTGAATATAGTCAGGATTTACATGGTGAGTCTCTATTCAAGGTGAATTCAACAGTGGATGGGTACCACTGAGCACATCAGCATAAGCATCCATTCATTTTATTTTGATGTTAACTCTGCAGGGCATTCCCAGTGAATCTTGGAAGTCATGGTAGAACATAGTGAAAGAAGCATCACGGCTATTCTACTTTTTATAAAATATTAATTGTCTCTCAGTCTCACTTTCTCAAAAGATAACACTTTCTCCATTAAATTATAGATCTTCACCACTGTGTGTAGTTATAGCATTATTTTATTTTATTTTGTAATGGAGGGTGGAGATAATATAGAACATAGCAAGAAAACATTTTAGTTCAGATGCATCTTTTGATCTGCTGGCACTTGCTGAATTGTTTCCTGCAAACTTTCTTCAAAGATTCCTTGTTTTGCTGTAGCTACAATACATAGAGATCTGTGTTCGGCACACAGTGGAGGGGCCAGGAAAAAGGTGATCTTCATTATTCTTCTTTCTACCTGTGCCCCCCACCTATCCATCTCATAAAAAGCTGCTATGGAGGAGCAAGAGAATTCCACAGACTAGCATAAAAGGCAATACTGCTCGTAGATGGGGAAGTGGAAAAAATGATGAGGAAGTGGGGAAAAAAATCACTTATTCCTTCTTCCAGTAAGAAGTTCTGCTGGTTCAGGTGAGCTGAAGTAACCCTTCCACTCTTGTGATGGCCTCTATAGTTTGATGTCAAGTAACTATTTAGACTACATAGTTATATCCATTTTTCCCATTGCCAGTAAATACTTTGGAATAAAGTACAAAAATAAAGTTGCCTGGGAAAACCAGCCCTGCACATCCCAGTCAAATCTTCTAGTAATTTACAATGCAGTATAATTCCATGGAAACAGGAGCAAAAGAAAGATAGAAATTGTTTTAAAACTGAGCACTTTGCTGCTGCTCACAGGTCTGAAATTCTCCAGAGTCTTGAATGAAGTAAGAATAAAACATGGGGCACTGAAGAATCTTCAAGCCTCTTATAAATAAGGTGCTTGCACAGTTTTATGGATGGGAACACCCAAAAGGCAACTGATATAATAATCTTTTGGTACAGCAATAACCAGATGGAAGTATATCATTCTTGCAGCCTCAAGGATTTGGGAAGGGTTAGGTTAATTGCTGTAGAGTAATTAATGGAATACTTCCCATGCAAACAGCATTTAATATATCATTGTATCTATGTGCAATTTTATGCAACAGATGCTAATTTTAATTCTATATCACCATAATTCCTAATTTTATAAACAAATGGTCTAGGTAAGTTCATGCATGAATACTGATAGTACTATATACAAGACATAATGTTGTTGAAAATTAGCATGGACTAAGCAGGCACCCATGTTGCTCCACACTACCAAGATAATTCTTTCTGTCTTGCATCTATTTGGTTTCCTGCCACAACGGACTGTTCTTTGATCTAGCAGAAACTTCCATCAGTAAACAGGGATGGGTGGGCAATTAGTGGCAATCCCAACTTTTCTCACAGTTCTAAAGGGTTCCAAATTCTTCTGGAGAATTAGCAGGGAGAGGAGGCATTGCTCAAAATCACAGATAGAGGCCTCTCCAGGAATGCTTTCCATGAGTGGAGGGACATCCACTGAATTTAAATGGTTGGATGAAATTCAGCAGTGTATGAGCAGAGGTCTGTCCAAGGAACATGATTTATTCCTCCTCTTGCCCTTTGTCCTACAGCCACTGTTCTCCCAGATAATATGACCCAGAGGTTCCCGATTCCTCAAGATAATATTTTGTAGATGTGCTGTGCAGGGGAAAAGCACATCTCCCTATCCCCATGCCTTGATGGAAGCAATTCCAGCAGTGGCAGAACTGATGGAAGGCCACCTGCAGTAAATAAGGCCAACTGAGAGCCAGTGTGGCGTAGTGGTTAAGAGCATGGACTGGGACTCAGACGATCCGGGTTCAAGTCCCCGCTCAGCCATGGAGCCAACTGGGTGACTTTGGGCCAGTCACAGACTCTCAGCCCAACCTACCTCACAGGGTTGTTGTTGTTGTGGGGATAAGATGGAGGGGGAGAATGATGTAAGCTGCCTTGAGCCCTTTGGAGGAAAAAGGCAGGATATAAATCAGAAAATAAATGAATGAATGAACGAAATAAAATACTGTTACTACACACACACTCCTTCCCCATTAAATTTATATTGCACTTTTCACTCTTGCAAGGCATGAATCTTGTCTCCATTTCATTGCAGCAAGAGCTGTATGAGATAGGGCAGGCTGAGTGTCAGTAACTAGCCCAAAGTCACCCATGGACTTCCTGGTGGGGCAGAGACTTGAGCTCAGATCTTTCAAGCTCCAGTCCAGCATCCTATCCATTATACCACACTGGCAATCTATTGCTATAAAATACTGTTTTCTTTCCATCAATTTGGTCATTGCAGCTTGCCATCTCTCATAAATGTATGGATATTTATTATATTAACTGAAATATCGTTAATATCCAGTACCTCTGGGTAGAAGATTCTGATTAAACTTTTAAGAATCTGCTAATATTTAGAAACGTATGAGCACAGTACTAGTATCTACCTAATTAAAATCATATACACTTCATTAGTGAGGAGCAAAGGTATAAATGGCAATTTCCAAATTATTCTCAAATGGGCAAAAGAATACAGAACAATCACTGTTTTGTCCTCATGGCAGCTTCTAATTGCTGACCATTTAACCCTATTGTGCTAAAATGAGAGCAGATCTCCCTGACAGACTTCCTAATTATGGGGCAGAGTAATGAAATTTTAAAAAATAAATAAATCTTTGAGACATTTGCAAATGGATGACATGCAGTAATGGACTTTAGCCAGTTTCTGAGGATTTTCCTAAATGTTTTCTGCTTTCAATGGGAAATACAGGGTGACAAGCAGTGTGCAGAATATCAAATACCTCCCAGGGCTGAGTCCATTATCTGACTGCTTAAAGTAAAGCTTTAAAACTGATTACTATGCATTGTCTCCTTCCTTGGCATTTGAGTTGATGCTATCTGTCTATAAACCTTATCTGATCAGATCAATTTCAAACCAAAACCTTAGCAGAAATGCACGCTCAAGCTTTATATGCTGGTTTTGTTTAATGAACTCTCTCTTTCTTTCCGAGGAGGCATTTGCATATTGTGTGCAGTTACCCTGCAAACCAGGTTTGAGTTAAGCAGCTGCACGCAATGTTTCTCAAAATTACAAAACTGCCAATGACACCAACAAAATGAATATTAATTCCTTTCCTGAAACTAGGTGATACATGCACAGTCAGGATGTGTAAAGCTAAAAAACTGAAATTTAGCCAATGCTAATTAATTTTTTTCCATGTTCTCAGATTCGTCTGACATCAAGGAAGGAAGCACAACCTAATATCACTACAGTAGAATAAGAATCAGAAGCAGATCCCCAGTAGTTATTACCTAGTTATCCTATATACTAATATGAAATGCTTTCTCTGATGTTGCCAAAACAACACCACCTATGAACGAAAGGGAGTTCTCATCCAGCTTGGGGAAATCTCAAAGTGTGCAGAGTACAAGGGGGAGAAATGGGGTTTTGGGATGTTATAACCTGAAGAGGAAAAATTGGGCCTGCTTAGGAGCATGGAATGGTGCTGGACCATTAAAGAGACAAAATGGAACAGGTGGGTGTGACAACCTCAAATGCTGCCACCACTTACCTGTGTCACACCCACCTCTGTGCCCACCCTTACGGAAGTTTTCAGTAGCATGTCTGTTGGGTGTTTTAAGGTGCAATTTCCCCCGTTATTGGGGGGTTAGAATTCTTTGCAGTTCCAGCAAGCTTGGACCTAGAAGACCAAAAGCCAAGCTCTTTGGCTGCTATCCTCCAGCCTGCACAGAAATAACTGTGCCAACTGTTTTCCTGGTGGTTATAAATGCACCTTGAGGTAAGAGAATGGAGTATGCCAGGAGCCAGAGAGAGGAGGAGGCTTAAGGATGATTGTTTACACCAATTCCTATCCCATCTTCTTTCAATCCTGTTCCTTGGTGCCTTATCTAGGCAGTCAAAATGGCTATCTAGATAAAAATCAGGGCTTGGGACACACCAGAGGTAGAAATCACAATCACCAGACCTTATTTGAGACAAATAAAACTCCAAGTTCAAAGGTTTCTGTGTTTCAAGGGTGGAGGGCTTAGAATTGTGCCCTTAACCAGCTCCATTCCTTCAGAGACACACCAGCAGTTGCCCTGGGCTTTGCTTTCTTACCACTAGCTTTTGGCCTTACCATTCTTGGCTAACTAGGGTAATAGCCTAAACTATTATGTTTATAGCTGTCTTTCTTCTTTCTCCTCTGAGATTGCTTTCAAAGATATTTGTGCCCCCTCCCTAAGTTACCCATCTGCAAACACACATTCAACAGTAAAGCAAAACAAGTTTATTTCTACCAATAAAGATAAAAATACAGTTCAGTGTTTGCTTATCTTGTAACAGACACTATCTTTCAACCCAGGGTGAGGTATCATTTTCATACAGAACTCCCTTCCAGCCTTTACAGCTGATTCTCAGTCTGTCTCTAGATGTTTTCCTTTCCCACCCTCCCAGAACAGAAGTGAAACTGTCTTTCACAGCTTTATTTTATTTATTTATTTATTAAAAGCTATGGTTTTATTATTTATATACCATCCACTACAAGGATGGTATATAAATGGGATGGTTTTACAATAAAAGCAAGCCAAGTAAAATAAAGCACAAAATCAAATTTCCATAAATAAAACTCACCTTACAACCAATTAAACAGTAAAAAAAATGGGAAAATAAAAAGGTTTTTGCCTGGTGCTGAAAAGAATAAAGCATTGGCACCCAGCAAACCTCTTTGGGGAGTGTATTCCATAATTGGGACACCACCATAGAAAAGGCCTTTTTCCAGGTAACTACCCTCCTAATCTTCAAGGAGGCCTCCCAGAGAAGGACCTCCACCTCAGATGTTAAGGAGGAAGACACATAGGGAAGAAGGTGCTCCTTCAGGTATCCAGGAACCAAGCCATTTCTATCTGTCCCTGGCCAACATCCGAAGCTTGTGACTGACTCTGTTTTCTCAAGGAGGCAGAGGTGGGATTCCAGGTCTCCATCACAGTGAGGTATACAGTGAATTGTCATCAAAAGGTCACAGCTGACTGCTGCATTGACTTAGATAAGATACCTTCAATGGCCCCCTCCCTCACTGAGCATCCCTTCCCACTGCCATTGTCATCAGCTGCCATTGCTCCTCGACTTCTTCCTCATTTTGCTCGCTTAATTGGCAGAGGCCCAGGGTCTATAGAGAATGGCACTGACTGTCTTACCTTCACCTAACCATAAGTGTTTGCACTGTTTAGGAGGGCTTTGGTCAGTGGGCCCTGCTAGGTGTGGGCTTTGCCCTTGATGATTTTGTTTTCCTCACACCTGGTCTCAAGAAGTACAAAACCCTTTTCCCTATTTCACAACCACACTGGCTTGCTGGCTGTTTAGTTGGAGCAGCTATCTAGAACATGTTCTGGAGTTCCACTTCTCTATCTAATATTACTGCAATTCACAAACAAAATCTGCACATGGAGTGGAATCTACACAGCCCTCTGTGCTGTTTGGTAAATCATTATGGATCCCCACAGATTTTTCAGAAAGGATTGAAAAGCAATATAATGAGTGTTTGATGGTAAGAAAGCCAGGCCTTGTCCTGCACACCTGCACAGGTGAAGGATATATAAGCATGCCATGGCATCCCATCAAAGAAGTTTTAGCAGCAACTACACAACAAACATAAAAACTGATCTTGATACACAATATAAACTTTGTCGGATTTTTAAAAAAATACGTACTCAAGCCTGTGTGTGCACACATGATTTTTCCAACCCAATCCAGGAGCAATGGCTGAATGCATAGAACTGATCTGATAATCAACAATATTATTAATGTTCAACAGATGAAAAAAGGAACAACTTTAACTCCATTTGGATTTATTTTAATTCATTCTGAAATGAATTCATAGAGTAACAAACAGGTACAAATATATGTTTTTTCACTATATTATTTAAACATTTCCATTATTCACCTGCATTATTCTACATGTGAATCAATGGATCTACACAATCACATATGAAGCTAGTTTCAGTTACTTATTGGGAAGTTTAAACACCTCCCCTCCACCACCACCTTGATTCTTGGAGGTGTCTATTAAGATGTTCAAAGGACTTCAAACTGTCCTAAGTAGCCCTCATGGTCACCTACGGAATTCTGAAAATGTATAGCCACTGCAGGAGACTAGTGATTATGTTCATAGAGGGGTACAGGAAGGATTTACCTCTCTGCTCACTCAAATAACTAAGAAGATTTACAACAATAAAAAGAGGCTTTCTTCTCCATTATCTGAGATTTATTTTCCATTTTATGATACTTACAGTAAGCCCCTGACAACTCTGCCTTCCTATGAGGGTTGAATTTCCTCTAAATAATAGCAAATTTAAAGCTAAATTGGAGACTCATCACTTGAGGAAAAGGAGAAAAAGCCCACTCTAGTTAATTCCTATTCTACTTATTTCCCCCCCATTTTTCTCCCAAAGAAACAAGAGCAATGTTGGAAGCATTTAGTAACTAATTGCCCAATAAGAACCCAGTTTGTCCTGTGGTGGCAACTGCCCCAGCTTGTTGTAGCTGACAAAATGCTTTAATATTCAGAATCTGATGCCTACACATTTATCAAAAGCAGACACTTGTTCTTGTTCAGCCAGGCAAAACAACATTTGAGCTAAATTTACAGCCCCCTCTCCCTGGGCTTTTTAAAATTCCTGTAGATAAATATGCATGCTGCCAAGGAAAAAATATTTAAAAACTTTTTCACTGTCTAGGGTTTTATTAATTAGCATGGGCATCTTTAGGCTTGCAACATACTTAAAGCAGCCCCGCATGCTTGGCAAAATGTTATTTTCCCCCTCTGTACTGAAGAAAATTGTCTGACCTCCACTGAACAAGTCAGATTATGTCTGGTAAATGTAAAATAATGACAACCAAGAAAATTTATAAAAAAGTATTATAGGAAATCTTTATTTAAAATCTGAATGATTCCAATAGAATATAGAGAAATAATCTTAAACAGCACTAAAATCGCCAACTGATTACTTTCCAGAAGCATGAAAATTAGAAGTAAAGCACAAGTTTTTCTTACCGTCACACACTACGCTTTACTTTCTATTAGATATAAAGATTCTTAGGTAACTGTTAGTCATAACTAAGTCTTATTAAGGGGAATTAGGGTTTAGCTAGTCATGCCTATGTTGTTGCACTGGATAAGTTTTGTCATAACTACCATATTTTCCCATCTATTTTCTCACATGTATAGGACACCATCCCACATTTTCTTACCCAAAATTCAGAAATCAGTATTTTAAACACTAAATAGAAGACATTTTTGTTTAGTGATTAGGCAACGTTTACATACCAGTACTATGATATTGTGCATCACACTGAGCTCTGAGCCAATCACTTTATTCAGCCTCTATTGCATCTCTAATTTCTTCTTCATCACTTTTAGTTTCAAACATATCAGTTTCTTCAACTTCCGTTGCATCACTGCTGTCTGCTGAGTCACTGTCTATATATATGAGCTGATCCTCAGTGCTGTCCATGGCATTGCTGATTCCACATTTCTTGAAGGACTTCACAATCACCTCTTGTTTGACACCAAGGAGGAGGTCCAAACTGTCTCTCTGCAGCTCTATTTCCATGCTCTTTTGCATAACTGATTACATCCAGTTTAAATTTTGCAGAGTAAGACATTCGCTTACTGGTACCGGTATTTTTTTTTTCTGACATTTTTATGGGCTCAGAAAGCTCCGACATTAGCGCTCTTGTCACATCTGGGCACTGGCTACATGCTCTATGCAGCATCAGCTGACATCAGTTACATAAGGCTCATGATTGGAGGAAACCTATTAGCTTGTCTCTGCGATCGGAAGTTTCACTTGTGAGGCTAGTTTTCCGAGATAAGGTATCAGCATTTCACAAATGCAGTTCTCTCAGCCCCACCCCCATGTATAAGACACCCCTCCAATTTTAGATAATATTTTAAAGAAAAAGTATTGTCTTATACGTGGAAAAATACGGTAATTTAAGGCAGGCAGTAGGGTTAATAAGGGCCTCTGCTTGTGTTGTCCTGTCTGCTATGAGACATCCAATGGGTTAAATGCAATGACTTGCTTGAAGGTGTTCACAGTAGGTTGTGACTTTCTCTTTCCTACCCCCTGAAGCTTTTCATATTGCCTGAAATTTTGTTCTGAGGGTTGGCCAAGCTCCTGGAGCAAATTTTCTGAGCATACTCGGTGCTTCAGAGGTGGCCAAAACAGAGGTGGGTGCTGTTTTGCTCATGTCCTGCTTATAGTGTTTCATAAGCATCTGCTTAGCCATTGTAGGACAGAATTCAAGACTATGTAGGCCTTTTGGCTCATCTAGCAGGGCCTGCATGTTTTGATGTTCACTCAGCCATGAAACCCAGTGGGTGACCATGAACAGACCTGATCTCTCAGATCAATTAACTTCTCGTGGCTCTTGTGAAGATAAAACAGAATAATATAATGTATATTTGCATTATCATAAAGCAGGTTATCAATACAAATCATTCTATGAATGTGATAAATGAATATTTTAACTAAGCAGAATACTTATTACTGCATTAGCGCTCAAACCTTGCACTTAGCAGAAGCATTCCCTTTTACAAAGATTAACCAAGCAGGTTGCTGTTGATGTTTAATCAACCTTGAATCTAGAAATGTGCAGCTCCCAAAGGAAACTTTTCCTTTTCAACTTTTTCTTTCTCTTAGTGCCTTGCTGCTTTTTTCCCTCTTTTTTATGCTTTACTCTCGGTATACAAAGTTAATTTGCATGAAACACTGCCAGTACTGTCAAAAACCTTAAAAGAATACTGATTAAATCCAAACATTTGTAATGCTATTGCTTGCAACGAGAGGAAATGAAATCATTTTAAAAGTAAAACTAGGATTGTATTAGCACACCAACAAGCATGTAATGCTGATTAGAACTTAGAGACTTCCGCAAATGACTTTTAACTGAAGCTGTTTTGAAGTTGTCCCCTAACAATTGTCTTACTTTCAGCTGTAATTAACAATTAGGCACTCAGACAATAGCTGTATTGTTTGTATGTGTAAGTTATACTGTCTCTCCCACTGTGGTATCAAATATTCTTTTTAAATTAGTAATAAACCTAGGAGCTATTCTAATAGCCATGGTTTGCAGTCCTTGAAGTCTGACCAGCAAGACATTTTACCTTCCCAGGAGAGTAACTGTGAATTCTCCATCTCTTATCCTGTAGCTTCCAGCAAATGCAATAATGCAGGTCACACAGATAAGCCCAATGCAGAACTGTTCCCAGTTCTGTGCTAGGAGCAATATTTTTTTTTCATTTTTGGCATGGGATGGTGTGCACTATAGGACTCTAAGGAAGGGTAGGAAACTAGTGCTCCCCTTATTGATATTGGACTCAACTCTTTTCAGCCGCAGGCAAAAATGAAGGGGTCATACTCCAGCAACAAGTGGAATTCATAGGTTGCCCACCCTACTCTAAGCTAGTCTGAAAAGTAGTAAGTGGAATGACACAAGTAGTATAGAGTCCAAATACCAATTTGACTTGTGCTTCCAGGTTTACATAAAATGGATAAGGGCACTCCTAGATCATGGACAGAATTTCAGCTCTGATCTTCCAGCAGCCATTAATTTGCTAATTTTTCCCATACTGACCCTCTCCAGGTCAGGAGTAAATCAGATCACTAAACAATGGAAGAATGATTCTTGGAATGCATGAGAAATTTGTTTCAGTGCATTTTAATTGATTTTATTTATCACATATTCCACCTTTTTTTTTCTTTCAAGGTGGTTTACATAATTCCCCTCTTTTCAATCCTATCCTCAATCACAGGCTTGGCAGAGAGTCTGTGAGTGGCCCAAAGTGAGCTCCGTGGCTGAGAGGGGACTTGAAGCCAGATCTCTGAGTCCCGTCACACTGCAGCACACTGGCTCTCAGGACTTTGATCAGGACATTGCCCAGTTTGCCCCTTCTGACCCTAACACAGGCTCAGATACAATCTATGACAGAAGTCCATGCATTTCCCAACTTGCAATATGATTTGTGTCCCCTGCCCGAAATCTCTTTGACAGTGTACATACATTTGAAAAATTCACAAATAAGAATGAGCAGAACTGGGACTCAAGGATTCTGGGTTCTAGTCCCTGCTTAGCCATGGAGCAAACTAGGTGACTTTGGGACAGTCACAGACTCTCAGCCCAACCTACCTCACAGGGTTGTTGTTGTGGGGATAAGATTGAGAGGAGGTGGAGGAGAATGATGTAAACTACTTTGAGTTCTTTGTAAGAAAAAAGGCAGGATATACATCAAATAGATAGGTAGGTAGGTAGGTAGGTTGATAGATAAGCTATTTTAATCAATGGGACAAGACTGTGCATAAGTGTGCACAATTAGAAAAATGCATTCACGGATGTACAAATTTGTGTGTAAAAAAACCCAGAGTGTGCAAATCTGATATGGACTTAAGCTGTAAGAAACTGCAAGATGGGATGCAGGAAGCTCTGATGAGCTTTGCTGATGCACACATCCCTAGAAGCTTCATAAGGCTATGACTGTACTGCTGAACAGGAGAAGGCAGCATGCCAAGATGAACTGCCTCTTTCCCTCTAATGAAGAACTCAGATGATTGAATGCTAACAGGCCTGAAGTCATTGCATGGTCACAGGGGTGCAAGAACCAAATCCAATGGCTTTGTACATAAATTTGCAGAGGCCCTTTCATGTTAACTCTCTTACCGAAACTCTCATTGATTGCTATGAACTACAAACATGACCTGCCCAAGAGATCTTTCACACTTAAAAATTTCTAGAACTTGTTTTCTAATTAGACCTTCCTTGCTTCAATGCCCTGGCATTTTCTCAAGCTTCATCTTCCACTTGCTCTCCAGATACCTCTCTGTCAGTCCATTGCTTTGTCTGCACCCTGCACCCCCAGCCAGTGTGGTGTAGTGATTGAGGTGCTGGACTGTGGACCCAGGAGATCTTTGTTCTGCTCTCCACTCAGACAAAAAGCTTGCCGGGTGACTTTGGACCAGTCATTCATGCTCACCCTAACAGCGTTCTTCTTGCTAGGATCAGATGAAGTGGAGAAGAACTATGTGATTCTTCACAAGAGGAAAAAAAAGTAGGATACAAATGTAATTTGACAATAATAGTCCTTTTCAACCTTTTTTTTTCCTTCTTGAATTTCTCTTCTCAGCTGTCCTCATGGAACCACTTTCCATTCATTAACATCCCCGCAGGGGCTTGATTGGAAATGACTGCAGTTTTTGAACAACTACTTGAAGCAATGTTACTTCCAGGAGACACGTGGGTTGATATTGTGCTCACCTTGACATCAGCCTTGCTAGTCAAGACCAGATGGTTTTCTAACGGAAGTCAAGCATTGTTGGGCTCACTCTGCTCTCCGAGTGGCAAAGGCTTCCAGGGTACAGCACTGTGACTACTGAAATCGTATGGTCATTTTCCAAAGATTCTAATCCAAAGAGAGAACAGGTGAAGGAACATGCAACAAATAGCCAGAGTTCACTGCTCTTATATCAGATCTCCAGGGAGTTATGGGCAGCACATCCAAAATGAGATCAGCTTACAGAATATAAAATTCAGTTCTGTGTCCATGTGCCTCACTCTATTCCCCGCCACACACATATAGAGGCACCTTGATACCTTCGCCTGGCTAGAGCAAGAAAATCAAAATAAGTCATTTCCTCTGTCTATAATCTAGCTTTTGCTCCTAAGGAGAGAAATCAGTAGAACATAAAGGGAAATCAGCATTCCCTTGTCACGTCCAAGGTGATAGTCAAATAGCCCAGACTAATAACTACTCACAAAAATATGCTAGGAGAGATTGAGGGAGATACAGATTTTGTTTAATCTATTCTATCTGTGTTTTCTATATTGTCACTTTTGGTCTGCTTCATCTCTTTGAAAAAATCCACAACAATTTACAGAACTCATTGGCAAGTTGCATATTTTTCTTTGCTCAGTGTACAATCCATGAGCAGAGCACACAAAATACAGATTGCTACATGACAGAGGGTAAAAATACATCAGAGCTGTATAGAATACTCTCTCTTTCATTCTCTCTCTCTCTCGATCTGTGTATGTGTGCATGCATGTTTGTGTGTGTATGTGTTGGTGGGCATATTGGAAGAGGCAAATCCAATCACCCTTGTTCACTTGCTTCCACAGATCACATGACCATTAACTCAGGCAGAAACTCATATGTATTACCCAAAAGCTGTCTAGTTGCATCACTGACAACCCTCCAAAAATAAAACGTTAAACCCACAAGCTAGGGACATCCTTCAGAAAAGTTTCCAATAACAAAGTCTTTTTTAAGGTTGTGAGTTTTGTCTTCCAGGGTGTCAGGTAAGCTCATCTGCTTTCTGTTTCTCTCACATCTTGAAGGAATCTGCTCTAAGGTTGTTCTTTTTCTTTGACCTCATCGCAGGAGGAATCCTTGACATGAATATTGTAAACACTTTCACGTATCCACTGAGGACCCAGATCTCCAGCTCCACCTGTCTTTGCCTTGATCAACACTGATTCTCTTCATCCACCCATTGCTTAAACACTGCAGAATCTCCCACCTCTCAGGACTCCCCTCAGCTGACTGGCATGTCTCTGCTGTTCCCAGGATACACTGGGTAGTAGCTACAGCTGCTTTCCTGGGGTCTTCCATTTGCTATCAACCCCAGACAATCCTTTTGCACTTCCCTTTGCTGTTTCAGTTGAGAGGTGTGTGGCAGAAGGGGAGAAGCATATGCAATGGGTTCCCATAGGGCAGGGCATACCTCAGTGACCCTCTAATAATTGTTGCAGTGTTCAGAAGCTGTTGTTGCTGTTTGAAATGGCATTTATACCAGCCAATTTACAGCCAAGTTCATATGCTCATGTACAATCCTGAAACATTTTTAATGGTCCACAAGGCCACAGAATTCTCATGACTAGAAAAAGCTAGACTGCTCCAGAATTGATAGGTCTATTTAATATAAATATGAAGTTATTATATTTTATATAACATACATCACTGCATCATACAAATTCCATTAGGAGTAGGAGGTCGCATATAAATGCAATACTAACTAAATAAAAGAAATATCTGATTCCATTGTTTTCAAGTGGACCTTTAATTCAACAGAGTTGTATATTTTTTTAAATCTATTTTTCTTTCTTTTCGTCAAATACTGGCTGAAGACGCCTCATCTAGACTCATCTTCTAGACTCACTTCCCCCACAGGCAACTCAGAATTAAGTGCAGAGTTATTTAATTAAGATATTATCCTATTTATATTACTGGGTGGTATAGAAATCAGATAAATAAATGAATGAATAAATATGCTGCCCTTCAATTGAAAAATACTCAAAATTGCTCAGATCACATTTTAAGGTAATAAAACATCACACCGGATAATGGAAGAAGTTTTCTATACCACTAAATGACCAAATGACGGCATGTGTTTGCCCATCTGCCATGAACACAGCCCCAAGATCATGAAACCTCAAAATGGTGGCATCTATACTAAGAGGATGCCATGGACATGCACTATAGAATTTTGGTTTTTAAAATGCATTAGTCAGTGTTAACATGTTTGATGTCTCAATGTGACTTAAGGGGCCACAAGGCTGCAACCGGCTGGGCAATTGGGGAAGACCCAAGGGATTCAACTGTTGCATACAGTTGCCTTCACTGTATCAGACTGAGCCCTATTTGGTGGATCAAGAGGACAGAGTTAGGTGCTCCTCCCTCTTCCTGTTATGGCACAGTCAGCACTCCTGAGAAATGGAGCGGGAAAACCTCTCTCTCATGAGGCTATCAGGTGTGCCATGGCACAGGCTATGCCTAGCAATGCCAAGAGGTCCAGTTTCATTCAGACAGAGTGGGCATAATGTGTCCCTTTCTGAGAGATGCACAATGTTTGCTTGCAGCAAAGGCTGATTCACCCATGTGATGCTAGATCCATTTTCTGATTTTAAATAAGCAATCAAATAAATCAAATCAAATCCTAACTCTCCAGGCAATCATAATGAATTTTCCTGATCAATCAGGCTGCACGAGGAGACTACAACCGATCTTCTGCCAAAATCTGGTATAAATAGTAGGGATGAAGGAGGACTTAACTGGACTTTGTTTGTTTGTTTTCGTCTCCTAGTGTGGTTTATCATTCAAAGAAATGGATATGGAAAAAAGATGTTGAAAAGATTGCAAATAGGTAAATAGGTATATATACAAATCTTGTTCCTGAGATGAGTTTTATGTTGACAAGGATGGGTTCTAAGGTCAGCTCATGCTATAGTTCTTTCAGTCGATTTATGGACCCAAATACAAACTGATATTACTTTTTGACTATTATCACATATTGGCTGTTACATAATGTTGTGTTGAGAATTTCAAGGAATTTCACATTAAACAGAATAATAGCATCAAGAAAACTCACACATCTGGCAACACCTTCCTCTATGTGAGTGCCATCTTGTGTACACTTGCTAGTGTTGTTCTCATGGCACAATACAAAGTCATCTTCAACTTATGGAAACCCCATGGATGAATGTCCTCCAAAATGTCCTGTTCTTGACAGACCCACCCAGCTCTTGTAGATTCAAGGCTGTGACTTTCTATAGGAATCAATCTATCTCACATTTGGAGTATTCTTCTGCCTTTGACTTTCCCTAGCATGATTGCCCTTTCCGGTGAGCCTTGACTTCTCATGATATGCCCAAAGTATAACAGCTTCAGTTTTATCATTTTTGTTTTCAGGAAAAGTTCTAACTTCTAG
The DNA here is from genome assembly GCF_004798865.1 of Varanus komodoensis. Taxonomy (NCBI): domain Eukaryota; kingdom Metazoa; phylum Chordata; class Lepidosauria; order Squamata; family Varanidae; genus Varanus; species Varanus komodoensis. Next base: position 6,651,639 of record NW_025335761.1, read on the forward strand.
GACCCACCTGTCCAGGATATTTGCAAAATTCTCTTCCAGCAACACATTTTGAACATGTCAATTGTCTTTCTTCAGCTTTCTTCACCGTTCTGCTCTCACACCCATACATAGTGATTGGGAATTCAGGTGTGTGGATATTCATAGCCTTTGTCTCCAGTGAAACATGCTTACACTTTATGATTAGTCTTCTAATTTCTTGAATGCAGTCTCCTTTTGAACTAAAGACAGACCCAAGGTATCCAAAATTTTTCTCAGTTTCAATGTTGTAATTGTTGGCAGCAACGTTGTCTAATTCTTCTAGTCATTTTTTTTTTTTTTTTTTGCTTTTGTAATCCTTAACTACAGTTGTGTTTTTGCACTTTGTTTTTCATCAGGTGTCCTTTCAGTTCACTGCTTTTCTCCAGTAATATGGTATCATCACTTCATCTTCAGTTATCAATAATTTACCAGTTTTCACTCCTTCTTCCTCTGATCCTAATCCAGCTGGTGACTTCCCGCCTAGACTTCTGTAACGCGCTTTACGTGGGGCTTCCCCTGAAGACGGTCCGAACACTTCAATTGGTGCAAAATAGAGCTGCCAGGTTGCTGACGGGGACGGGGCGTTATGCTCACATGACTCCAGTCCTCCGTCAACTTCACTGGCTTCCCATTGAAGCCTGGGCCCAATTCAAGGTGTTGGTTATGACCTATAAAGTCCTAAACGGCTTGGGTCCTGGCTACCTGAACGAGCGCTTACGTCCGTATATGCCCGACCGCGCCTTGAGATCTGCGGGAGAGTCCCTTCTCCGGGAATCCTCCATGAAAGAAATTAGGAGAGTAAGTACTCGGAGGAGGGCTTTCTCTGCGGTGGCACCCAACCTATGGAATTCACTCCCCAAAGAGGTCTGCCTGGCACCGTCATTACTGGTTTTTTGGCGCCAGGTAAAGACCTTTTTATTTAAACATCATTTTAATTGTTAAAATATATGATCTGGCCAGGACAACTTCTTCTTCCTTCTCTTTTCTCCTCCTATATTCTTTTTTTACTTATTTTATGCTGTTAATTTTAATTTTATATTATTTTATCTCAGTGCATTTTTGTATTTAAGTGGTAATTTATTATGTTCTATTGTATTTGAATGTATCTTTTTGTATTGTAAGCCATCCCGAGGCTTCGGCAAGGGGCGGCATAGAAATGTTATAATAATAATAATAAATAATAATATATTCAGTGTTCACAATGAGCCAATATGAAGATTATAATCTATCTGTGATAGATAGGATTATATCTATCTATCTATCTATCTATCTATCTATCTATCTATCTATCTATTTATCTATCTCATTTCTATACTGCTCCATAGCCAAAGCTCTTTGAGTGATTTACAAAAATAAAGATGTATAGTTGCATTATGATCTTGAGTGCCACTTCCTCTTCAGGAGTTTGAACATCAGGATTTCTCACTCTATATAATGTAATCCTGCCAGTGACCATATAAAAATAGTATTTTAACATACATACATTTTCAGGGAAATTATTCAGAAATACTGTCCTGAGAATTTTTGAAATGTGACTTATATGGGGAAATCTGTACTTAAAGTTCATAAGGGAATGTCAAAAGAAGGAAGTGAAACTGTGAATGTTTCTGTGGAGTGAATTTAATTGTAACATTAATAATGCCTTAATGCCTTTGTTCTTAGTCTGAAACAGGGATGAGCACTCCCTGCTGCCACAACCTTCCTCTGAATCTTAGCAATGCTCTTTTCATTGCCCTCAAACATCCTCAAGTGTTTTACTTGAGGAAGAAACTTAAAATTTGCATCTGAATCTGGTCACATCCTAGGGTATATTGAAGCAGCTTGAGAAATGTCACTAGACTTACCAAAGCTTGGTTTCTGAAGAATATCCTCCAATATGTAGAATGATAAGGAGGCCCTACTACTTTGTCAAATTTTACTTTAGGCAAAACATTGCTGGTAGTTTATTTTTAACTATTCTTAATGTATTGACTAGTGTCTTCTGTACATTTCAGGTTGAAGTTTTACTACTGTCTATAGAGTACTTGTCATGTATAACCAGACTCATGTGCACAATATATAGCATCTCTCTAGTGGCCAGGAAAAATGTTATTGTTGATGGAGAAGGAGGGAGAGGAGGAGGAGGGGGAGATTTGAACCTGCAGATGGAATCAGAAATAGAATTGTACATTCAGGGGAATGCATACTGTATTTCTCACCTTGACTTCCAAGACTTCCAGTATTGAAACACTTTTCTATGATTGTTCTACAACAGTCTTACTTTCTAATGTGAAGACAAGAGGCGGCAAAATACCCTATATTATCTTTATACCTATAGTTTCTTCAAAACATGGGGTACTGAACATGTGTGCTTCTTATAACATTGCAAGCAATGCAAATTTCATCGAGCTGTTCAGAAACTTATGATACAACCTGCACACCTGAGCCTGTCAAGAGAAAGTTCAGAATCAGTTCTTTATGTTCAGTACAGACAGCTCCATCAGCTCATGTATTAAGCGGAGCAGAACAAGGAGGGCTGCAGGATCTAATCATGGGGCGTTACTGGGCTAACATGGATGTGTGCAGGAGAATGAAGTACCCAGTGGAAAATTTTCTTTATTCATAAAAATAAATGAAACCATGTCAAATACCGGAACCTTTTTCTAATCCATTTTGCACTGTGCTTGACAATGAAGCTCTGATGCTGATTAGCTGAATTTGTATGGAAGCACACAATGTTCTGTTGCTCAGGGAACCAGATTTCAGTCAAGTTCTATGAAAAGTTACTAGTTTGGGTTAAATTGTACTTTCACATTGGGGTGGAGAGAGGAAAGCCAAGGACCAGGAAGAGATACTAATTAGAGATATGGGAATACTTCAGTTTCACCATTGCTCACATTCAGATTTTTAATCTCAAGGTCTTTATCTCATGAATATGAAGAATATTGAAAAAGTCCCCATGTTCTACTTAAAAATGAACTGATATACAACAGCCATCTATATTGGCCAAATTCAGTAGGTGCACCTTATTCGCAGCAATGGAAGAAGCATGATGCATCTGCCTTTCACAAAGCTGTTAAAGATAAGACTTGATCAGAATAAAGAGGAGGCAACTAAATGAAAAACCAGCATGGATGAATGGACAGGGATTTTAATTCAGACTTCAAAGAGCAAAACATCCAAAGCTGTGGGGTTGGCTGGATGAATCTGACAGTTCTGTTTCTTCCATCTTCATTTAAAAAGTCCCTTAAACTATTTTTAGCCCAAATATGAAGACCAACGTGGTTTTTGATAAATTCTTATCGAAACAAAATGAACATGACTATCACCATACTTAATCCTAATATAAGGAAATGAAGACTCGGGGAGCTAAGAGGTAAGCGAAAAAAGGGTATAGAAAAGTCAATCAAGGAAAAAATTGAAATGTTGGAAGACATGAGATTTTAAGAAAAAGAGAGGAAAGGACAGGAAATATGAGTAAGAAGGTCTAACCAGGAATAAGTCTCTAAAGAATTTACATAGCAAGGTATGCTTGAGCTGTACATTCTGGACACACAGACAGAGATTTACTGCTGCAGAAGAAACAAGAGCTATAGTCAGGTCTTCTGAATGCAGATGGAGCAAATACACACACAAAGAAGTGGAGTGCTCTATTGCCAACACTCATGGATTTCAATGATCTGAAGAGTAGAGTCTCTTGCATGCATGGATGCACAAGCCAGGAGGTAGATTTCCCAGTTTCCAAACCAGCACCCCCCCCCACAAGGACAAGGGGACAGAAACATGTGAGGAAACCAGGAAGAGCTGCTGCATTCCTTCCTGCTGTATACTTTTTCTAAACAAGCACTAAATACCTAAATGGTACTTCTGAAGCTAAAGGTTGTGGGACAAGATAGGCAATATTCTTTTGTATTCTCACTCTCAAAAATTGGTGTTAGAGCTAGCAATGATCTTCATCTAAGTAGTCTGGTACTCAGCTCTGGACTGTGCTTTGCTTCTGAACATGTCCAGTCTCAGAAATTCTTCCTCAGTCACTCAACCTGATATCATAGAAAACTATGGACTTGTTGACCAGGGTTAGCACTCCAGACTTGAGGCAAGGTGTCTTGGGATGACACAAAGATAACAAAAACCTTGCTGGTATCTAAATCCAGTGAGCATGGTCAATCCACTATGTGGCAGCTCTATAAAACTTGAAAGACAATTGCATGAAGGAATCTGCAACAATAGGTCTGAAGGATTCGGCACCATCTTGGAAAGTTTCTGCCTCAGAGATGGGCAATTTCTGGCTCTCTGGATGTTTTGGCCTCCAATCAAACCAAGCCAGCATATGCCATGGCAAAGCATGATGCACATTACAGGCCACAGTATTTGCAGGGCTACAAATTGCTCACCCTTACCATGGGAAGGTGAGGGGTTATGCAAAGCCAGGATATGTAACACTGAGAAATTCATATGCTTCTGTTTTGGTCTATGCTTGAGTAATATTGCTCTAGTGCAGAAACTAGAACTAGTTCAGTAAAAGATACCAGATATTTTTAACCTAATCTATTCCATTGTGTGGAAGAAATGATACAGCCAAATTATTGCACTGGCATTGCAATTATTTCTCTAAAAACCACTGGATTTCTTGTGGTAGCATTGCTTCAATTTGAACTTTTTTATAGGAGAAATCAGTTGTGACTCAGCATACATTCTTTTACTCCTTGGCTGTCTGATGTTGTTTCAGACTATAATTCTCTCCCTCCCTGAACTTCAACAGTAAAAGTGACACTTCACCCATATGAATATATGACAAACAATTCTTTTCATATAATCTATCCCATTCTTGTTTTCTGAGAAATAGTCATCCATAACAGTCAAGGATCTGAAGTCAAAGGAACAACATTGTTTAGTATATACCAGACTGTTTTCAGAAAGTAATTTTGAAGCATAGTTCAAGCAGAAATTTTGTGGCTATTTTCTGAATCAGCCTTATAGAAATGAGATTTTGTTCAGTGCTTTGCTAATGCTGCCATTGTAAGCCAAGGCAATCAAGAAATGTCAGGGACAAGAGTCAGAAATGAATTCAGTCCAGAATGCTACATCTGAAGCTGCCTGTCATTGACTCTTTGGTTATAAAGAAATCATTTAGTGAAATGTAGCCGTTCTGAGCAGAGCATCACTTGTTTGCACGCGTCTGCCTGGTTTTGCCCATTGTGATTCCTGTTTGATGATTGTCCAATAAAGTCTTGATCAGAAATAGACATTTGAAGATCAGCTTCTGACTATAGACTCTCTTCACTAAAAGCATCAGAATAAATTGTTACAAATGCACAGTCAAGAAAAAATAAAATCCACCTGCATGTTGCTATAAATAATAATGCCAAGACTCATTCCAGAAGTGTTGGAGACATCAGAAAACAGGGATTTTACAAGTATGCAGAGGAGAACTGTCTGCCATGGGTCCTCTGGAAAATCATCCAAAACCTGGAGTGCCCATAATTCCCACTACCAAGGATCAGCCTATGTTAAATGAACAGGAGGTGCCTGGGCCCTGAAAAGGTTAGCCATAGGTCTGTTCCCATAAGAGGAAGAGGTTAGAGTGAAGCAGTTCTGGTAGCCACTGAAAGCAGCAGGGTCACCAAAATCAGCCCTTGTGAGGACAGCCCATTGCAAATGAAGTCTCCTGGCATTTAAAGACAAGGAGAATGTTTTCCAGAAACAGGGTGCAGCCAAGCTCAGGGTTGGGTTCAGGAAATGCCAGCTTATATGATCACAATCAGCTTGTTAAGACTGCCTCTTTCTTAAAAGCTGGGTTTAGATCCAGGATCTGTTTTCCATACATTGAAGGGTTTCAAGGAGCCGAAGACTAATTTGGGGGAATTCTCCAGTTCCACATTCCAAAATTAGTTCAGTTCAGCAGGGGCCTCGAAGCCCGTTTTTTTTTTTTTTTAGCATATTCAGGGCACAGGATTGGCTGTTGTGCTGAAGAGGATGGGGAAGTCCACTTCCACTAGCCCAGTTGCACATGTCTAAATCTGAATCCGGCCCTCAGTTTGGTAGGATGATGAACATACTGCAGCTATCCCTGGCCATAAAAATATGTGCTGAAAGCTAAATTCTTCTCCCTGCCACAATATGTAAAGGTATTTCACATAGTATAACTCAGAAAATAGCTGGAAGGTAGCCATGTCTGTAATGAAATATGTGCACAGCTATGCCATTATTCTTGGTTCTATCAAAAGGCTCTTAAATAGTCTGCTTAACAAACTGCAACTTCTGCAACTGAAACAGAAAACAAGAAAGAAAGAAAGAAAGAAAGAAAGAAAGAAAGAAAGAAAGAAAGAAGGAGGGAGGGAGGGAGGGAGGGAGGGAGGGATAAAATTCTGCAGAGTGATCAAAATGAATACAACTGTGTTCATTCCGAATGTGGAGATTAAAGCTCACCGAGTTGTTAAATAGAGCAACAAGAGGAATATATGGCAATTGAATCCATGCTGCCTTTTATAGTGAGGTGATCTTCTCTTTAAAACAGGAGATCTTTAAAAATAAATGCACAGTCATATCGACATTCTATGATATTGGTGTAAAATTTTGTTCCCAAAAATCTCCAAAATTTGGCTTTCAAATAAATAATTTTAGAACATCTCACATCGCCTTCCAGCTTTATATGATAAAAATATAAAACCAATAACAAACAAACAAAACACCACAAATTTAAAGTCTGATTCAATTAGTCTTATGAACATCATTGCCTTGTCACCTATAACATCAACAAATGAAACACCCCCATTCTGAGCATTTGAATGTCTTCAACTTTGTAGCTCTGCGAGAGAATAATTCAATGTGCTAAACTATATTTGAGAACCAAAAGAGCTAATACTACTACTACTAGTATGTCTATATTGTATTTATACCCCCAACATTCCCCTTGTATATAACTTCATCTCCTTCCCAGTAGCCTTGCCTCTGAAGAACAGGATGAATATGCATAGGTGCTGAGACCATTCTCAGGAGCTAGAAAAAAGTTGTGAGCATCTAGTTTCTGGCTCTTAAGTAGCTGGCCTGAGGATATTTCTCACTTAGTAGAAAGAGCCACTATCCATTAAATGCAAAGCTGGAGGTTGATCAGAACAAAGGAACACCCAGCAGCAATGGGACCTAGAAGTCCTGAGGTGAAGCCAGATTAAGTAGGAGTCCACTCTCAAGCAGAAGCAGTCAGCTGTGGTTCCAAGAGCACAAGCATACAGAGATACAAAGAAAAGGTGATGATCAGTAGCTCTGATGACTGTTTTTAAACCCATTATGAAAATAGAAGTAATCCTGCAACTCATTCTCAGATGACTTTCTTCTCCCATGGTCAGCTCCACCTCTTATTCGCCATCTCTCTGACCAGTCACACTCACTCCTGTTCCACCTCTGCTTCTTGGACCATCACTCTGAGTGTCCCTGGGGTACCTTATGAGGTACCAGAATGAAATGGTTTGAAATATTTTATTTTTCTGAAAAACTACAAACACATTACATTACTACTAGAGCATACTGTGAACTAGTGATGTGTAAGGAATCCAGCTTAGGGTTAGGAATCCATCAGATTTCCTTGGTTCAGTTCCTTGGACTACAGGCTGCTCCCTCTGTGCCTTAAGTCTGCCTCATGCTGAGCAGCTCAGTAGGCATCCTGCAGAATCGAGTCCAAGTGAGTCTTCAAGACTGGTTAGTGCACATGCCACCCATGTGCCTGTTGCACCCATGTGCCTGAACTCCACATGGAGTTCAGCTTTCACATATATGGCTTGCAGGCTTCACATCCTGCACGTACTTTTGCAAAGAATCATGAAGAGGTGCTGGCATTCCCAAGTGATTGTAGATTTGATCTTGGCTTGGCTCACTTCCTGGCTGGGGCTGAGCATGGGGGTGAAGGGCAAGAAAGCCATATTGTCACATCCCTATGGTATACAAGACAGCAAATAAATAAAATGAAATAAAATAAAATATAAAATTTTAAAGAAGCATCCAATGAACTTTAGCCACTGCTATGGATAAAATTAAACATCCCCATCAATTCTCTTGTACCCCTAGGTTCCACTGGGCAAGTTGCAAGTCCTGCTGATTTCACTGAGCAACCAGGACTCATCATTTTGCAACAGAGGAAAAGTTAGCACTTCCTAGAGGAAATCCTGAATGAGCAGAAATGCCCTTTTCTCCATGAAAACAGGTTGGAAGAATTCACTTAAGCGAGCTTCATTTGCCTTCCCTCTTCCAGAAACTAGCATGATTTCCAGATGCTCCAAGAAGCAGAAGTGGCAGGCACTGCTTGCAGATGAGAACTGGTGGGGCACAAAAGCTCAGCAGCCCCTTAAGTGTCCCATCATCAGGAACACCCCTGGCAGCCACTCATCCAATGTAAAACTCTTATAAACAAACCATTTCTTTCTCCTCAGTTTCAAAATTGGAGTGGGACATTCCCAAATGAGCCTTTCATACACTGCCAGGCTTCTGTTCCATTCATTGGCGGATTTTTAGCATATAAGCCATATAACATACTGTCTGCCCCCCTTGTCCAGTTTCCGGTTATGAAGGTGGAATGTGATTCATTCTTTAATGTGATTCATATGATTTATCATCCTTCACGTAGGGCCACAGCAGTGGTTGTTGGGTAATGATGTATTTTTAGAATTCCATTTAAAAGTTTTCACTATGATTCTGTCAGTCCCATCCAGCTGTTCTACTTCTTCATAGAATCAATACACAGAAGGGAAGAAAGAGCAAGAGGAAGATGGTTAGCTCTTGCCCCTGCCCTGTATTCTCTCTGTTGCCCTCCTCTTATAAAAATCTGTTTAATCTCACTCCTCAGGAAAACAAATACAGTTAATCAACAAGAGGGTAGGACTTCCATAAGGGTGGTGAAGTCCTTGTCTTAGCTGGTGGAGAGGAATGAGTGGCAAATTGTGTTGCTCCTTCCCACCCTTACCACAGAGGCGTGCTGCTTCCAGGAACTGTCCTGACACGCCCTGCCAGTCGCTCTCTTACTGTTGGATTTGCCCTTGTCCTCTGGAGACCATGTTGACTAAAGAAGCGGGTGAGTAAGGATCCTCAGAAAGCCAAGCAAAATTGGTGGCCCAGAAGTCCTTCCTTTGAGCCAGGCATTGTTTTAGGGGACTCCCAGGAGATTGTCTATGCACCTCTCATACCAGGCTCCAAAGGCAGACTCTCCCAGAGCCAGATGTTTTGGCCTGTTGGATTTTGTGAAGAGCCACACCAGGTTCTCACTCCAGCTGAGGGCTGGAAGGCTCAGTGGTTAAATGATAAATAAAAGGGGTGGGGTTGTATGGAAAAGGGAATGCAGTGTTGTAATGTAGTGGCAGGAAATGAAAGATGTGTGGGATGCAACACAATGATGTGTTTGTTTGTTTGTTTGTTTGTTTGGAGAACTGATATGCTGCCCCATTTGCATAAGCCTCGGGGTGGCTTCCAAACATAAATAAATATAATCAATACAATTACATAAAATGTTGGAAACATCCTGGCAAAAAGTTTGTTAAAATCAATAAATAAAATTAACAATTATAGTAACGTTTAAATAAAAAGGTCTTGCCCTGGCGCCGAAAAGCAAATAACGATGGTGCCAGGCAGACCTCTCAGGGGAGCACATTCCATAAGTTGGGCGCCACCACAGAGTGTACACACCCTCCTAATGTCTTTCACGGAGGGCTCCTGGAGAAGGGTCTCTGCTGCCAATCTCAAGGGGTGGGAGGGGATATATGGACGTAAGCGCTCCTTTAGGTAACCAGTGTTAAACTGAAGGAGACAAAATGGAATAACAGGAAAGTAAAGTGGAAGAAGGGATGATATAGAATGAGAATGCCAGGTTGTAAAAGGAAGGGGAAGGACTGGGAGACAAAATGGTAAAGGAAAGGGTGTAAGACAGGAAGGATTCCACTGGTTGCTCCCCAGTTGTGGAATGGTCTCCTTGCTGGAGGCCTGCCTGGTGCCAGGATTGTCATCTTTGGGGCATCAGGTTGAAACCATCCTCTGTTCCCTGGCATTTAATGCCATATGATGAGTCATGCCTGTTGTTTTAATTAGGCCTGGTTTTTAATGGAAATATTTTAGATGTCAAACTGTTCTATATCTTTGTATATTGGAATGTTTAGCTGCTTTAAATTTATACACTGGAATTTTTTCCCTGCATTTTATTGTTTTTGTGCTTTTATTGTATCTCTGATATTTGATTAATTGTTGTGACCCTCCCAGAGCACTTTGGCTATTGGATGGAGTAGAAAAGAAATTAATTAATTAATAACTAAACCTTCTCTGATGTGCTAAGTGACAGAATTGAATTCTCTGGGGTCAGTCCTGGATGGCTTCTCCTCTCTTGCCACTAGCATGGCCATCATGTGATCACACTTTTAAGCTGGGGTGGGGGTAGAGAAGACACTTTCTCTTGGGTCTCCATAGGAATAAGAGCATCCCATTCATTCCACTGAAACCAGCATGGATCCTTCTATTCAGGAGTGGGGGACACAGAAGCTAGGCCATCTCTGCAGTGAGTGGGGGATGAAAGAGAGGACTTGTGTTTTGGGGGGTTTACCACAGGACTGGGGCCAGGAGAATGCACTGTCCCTCTACCACACTGATCTGTGTGGTGGAAGGCAAGGAGAGACTTTAGATCCCAAAAACATCCCCCAGCTTTGTTGGGAGCTGGGAGATCTACTTTATGCCAACTCTGGCAGTAATAACGACTCTTACTATCATCCTGTTAATACATGATTAAAAATTGGAAGCAGTCATTTAGAATTAGCAATTTTCCCCTGACTTTGAATTAGAAGTCAGCATAAATGGATCAAGACAGATAGCTAAATAGATAGATATTATCCCTTTCTCTATTTCCTATGTACTCAGTGCACTTTTCATTGACATGTACAGAAATAGCCTCAATGCCAGCTTCCACCTTGGTGAAAGATTTGAAATAGCACTTTCTCTTGAAATTCATCATCATTTTCTGCTGAACAAAAATGTGGGCAGAGAGAGATAAGATTATAAAATTTGACTCCCTTTGACAGTTGACCTTTCAGGATTTAAAAAGGATGATAATAGCAATGCAAAATAAGTCTTGACTTTGTCAAAACCTTATCCATCATGGCAGCCAAGGCTCTTTCTTAGAAGAATGTTCTATGTCTGAAAGCCCTGATATTTCATAGGCAAAACTATGTAAATTCACATGCTGCATCATCTTTCTCTTCCCCTGCCACCAGTACCACCAAGCACAAGAAATTCCCATTCAAAGGAAGCTTGTCATGGTTGATAGTGGAGGTGTGCATCAGTCTCATGATTCGACCTGGATCCTAGCCAAGCACGTCCAAAGCTGGTCTAATCTAGTACAGTACATGCTCCCTTCTAGTTGGTACTGGATCTGACTCTAATAGAAATCCATGCCTCCCACTGACTATCATGGAGGAAATAAGCTACAACAGGTTTCTTTTCATCAGAACTGCTGCAAATTTGTGGTCTTAGCAGTTCCATCAGAAGGGATTTTGTACAACAAATCTCAGAAAAATGGGCACTTATAAAAAAAGTAGCAAATAATTACTTGGAAGAATTAGACGACATTAGGAGGCATAGTGTCCCTTCCTGAAGGATCAGTTCTGCCAAATTTACGATGGGGTTCTGGAAGAGCAGTCTTGATATTTCAAGCATTTCTAAAAGGACCTTGTTTATCTGTAGAACCATGTTCTAAAAATGACATAGAACCTGGGGTAGCCCTACTTCAGGAATACTGACTCTTTCAGCCAAAATTTGTTTTCACAGCCCTCAGGGGCACCATTTCAGTGGTGGAAAGAGCTGATGGCAAAAGGACAGGAGGAACAAAGGCAAAAGAAGAAGACAAAATGTTGTTGCTACATGCTGTCAACTCATATCTGACCTATGAAGACCCTGTGAATGAATGCCCTCCAAAATGTACTTTCTTTGACATGGCTGTTCAGTGTCTGTAAATTCAAGGCTGTGGCTTCCTTTATAGAATCAATGAAGAAGTCCTCTCCCTCACCCTCTCCCTCTCCCTCCTTTGCTTTCTCTAGCAAGATTTCTTCTCCAGTATCTCTTGCCTTTTCATGGTATGAAAGTACAATAGCTCCAGTTTTTACTTCCAAGCTCTAGTTTCTGCTTCCAAGAAAAGTTCTGGCTTCATTTCATCTAGGACCCTCTTGTTCATATTTCTGTAAGTCCAGGGTGTTTGCAAAGTTCTCCTCCAGCACCATGTTTCAAATGCATCAATTTTCTTCCTGTTAGCTTTCTTCACTGTCCTGCTGTCACAGCTATACATAGTTATCAGGAATACACTAGTGTGGATCAACTTGGCCTTGGTCTCTAGTGAATTATTCGCACACTTGATGTTTTCTAGTTCCTTCATTGTGCCATTCCATGTGCCAGTCTTCTTTGAATTTCTGGCTGTAGTTTCCCTTTAAATTGATGACTCAGCCAAGGTATCCTAAATCTTTCACATTTTTAATTCTGTCATTGTTGACATTGAAGTTGCCTAATTCACCTTCAGCTACTTAAATTCCTGATTTTCTTTTTTTCCCCTCTCTCTTTAACTTTCATCAGAGTTGTTTCAATTTCTCCACTTCAGTAATATGGCATCATTTCCACATCTTAATGGATTGTTTTAATTGCTGTTTTATTGTTGGTTGAAAATTTTATTACGATGTTGTGTTTTGTTTTGTTTTATATTGTTTTATTGTTAAACTGTCCCGAGGCCACAGTAAGGGACAGTCTAGAAAAGTTTTAAATAAATAAATAAAATGAACAAATCTTCAATCCATGGGAGAATAAATGAAAAGTTTATGTGGGAGTCCTTTATTTATTTATTTTCTTGCAGTAGAGCAATTCACTTGCCTTTTCCTCCAACTAAGGTTTTTGGGAATCCCAGCTGGGAATCCCAATTCAGTATATTAATCTTCTCCTTTTACTCAATATCTAAGATAGAGCTGCCCTCAGTCTTCATGGAGGGATGCTTCCAATTCCTGCTTGAAACAATCAGAGACTCTTCTGATATGCATCAACTCATCCTCTACATCATCTCTCCTCCATAGAGTGTCCTTAATATATTTTGATCTTTAGCTCCAATCATCCCAAGACAGCATTTTCACATGTCCAATGATGAAGAATACTGGGAGTTATTGCCCAAAACATCTGAACAGCACTAGGTTGGGAAAGGTAGCTCAGTAAGTACTCCCATGGGCATCTCACAGACACACCAGAGGGTGATAAAGACACAGTGTTTGTTTATCAGATTTATATATCACTTGTACTTACAAAGAGCTCAGTGTGGCTTACATCATTCTTCTCCTGCTGATCTCAGTCTTATTCTCACAATTACAATCCAGTAAGGTAGGTTGGGCTGAGATTCTGTGACTAGCCCAAAGGCACCCACCTGGCTCCATGGCCAAGCAAGAGCTAGAACCCAGGTCACCTGAGTCCCAGTCCCACACCCTTAATCACTGTATGACAGTGGTTCTCAGTGTTGTTGCTGTTATTTTCAATAATTAACTGCTCTGTATAAGTGGGAAAGGGCAGATAAAGAGAGAAAGGACACTTTGTAATGTGTTTTATAACATGATAGATAATGGATAAAAAGTTTGAAGGTTTGTTATTGCCTTTCTCACTCACCCCTGCTCACTCCTCACTAGATCCAACTGCACATATTGACAAGTTTAGATCCTTAAACCCAGATTCTCAGGCTACTGCTTTCAGCAGCCCAAAATCTGTATGGAAACTTCTATGTCCTATTTAAAAAAATTGGAAAATCAGTTGGGTTTAAGTCATAATATCATTCAAACACTTTTCAAAGAGAAAAGAAACCCCACCATGTTTCCTAGCCATGCTGTTGATACAGTGTGCAGAGAACTACCAGTATTGGAGCATATTGTGAATGTCTTGGTAGCATTCATAAAGCAAAAGGCAAAACTGAAAACAATTCAGTTTGCGGAACAAAATGCACCTCCCGTGTTGCTTGCTGTTGCAGGTGTGTCATGCTCCATTACTGTTTCCGTGGAACATCAATAGAACACAACAGCAGAGAGATGCAATGGAAAACAAGCTGAGAATGTTCAATAAACCCATAGCCATGCTCCAGGCTGTGGTCAATAAAACTAGCTAGGAGTTTTTCCTGTTGTTTTTCTTCCCCTCTTCTTCCTTTTCCCTCTTCCCTTTGAGTAAGACTGACTTCTACTTATAAGGTTAGTCTGGTGGAACAGGTGAGACACAGCTTCTGAGCTGTATGGTAACAAAATGGAATGGAATAAAGAAATCCTGTCAAATTTCTTGGAAAAGGCAGAACTAAATTGTGCCATGGGAAAAAAGTTACATGTATGAAAGTGCTGTGGCACTTGCAGACTGAAAGATCACGTTACAGAACATGTTGTGTTTCCGGATCACCTTCTCTGTTGCAAGCTGTATCAGGAGGGAATGTTGTCTGGGAAAGAAGCCATCACTTGGGAGTCACTTGTCTCTTGAAAATACAGGAACTTTCCTCATACTGACTTAGGCCATTGGCACAGGTAGCCAGTATTGTTGACATTGACTGACAGTGTCTCTCTAGAGTTTTGGAGAGGATTTTTCTTTTATTTTCCTGTCCTACCTGGATACACCAGGGATTGAATCTGGATCTTCAGCATTCAAGCATGTGCTTTTCCACTCAGCTACGGATCTTCCTCTGTCTGCTGCTCTTCTCTGCCTGACCTCTGCAAGAGGTCCAGACACGAGCTTGCAATAAGACCTGCAACCTTGCCCATCTTTGGGACAAGCAACAGCATGGTAAGAATTCAACCATTCCCCCAATACCTGCCACCTGTTCACTGAAAAGCACCCAGAAATGTTGAAACATCTGTGTAAGGACTTTGCAAAACTAAGTATCCCTGTTCAAAGACTTGTAAGAAATACTGAGAAGAGCATTGCCTTGATCCTGCAAACCCTTTTATCTCACCTTCTCCAGTCCACTCACCTTGATTGTGTTCACAGTGTGCCTTTCTGTCCCTGATTGGGTCCAGCTCCCACAGTTGTGCCATTGCTCTGTCTCCAATAGCTAAGCCCTTTGGACCCTGTTTATGGGCAGAAGTAAGAGGCACATTTTAATCCCTTTTAGCTTTTGCACCAACAGTAAAACAACAACAAGAACACTCTCTAGACTTTTCTAAGACTGTATTTGACACGCCTTTAAACACTCAGCTTTGTTGGAAGTAAGCAGAGGGATACAAGTGTGTCCCTAAAATTATTCCTTTCACTCTACCCAGTTGTACTTTGCAGTGCATATTTCAATACAGATTTCAGATCAGGTACCCATCATGTGCATTTTACCTACTTGTTTTATTGTAGAATGAATGATCCTGCTTCCAAATGATCAGAACTTGTTCGCAATTAATTGCAAGGCATTTGGAGTTCTGCCTTATACCTCTGTTCCTTATGCTTATGTCTATATCCATCAGGCAAGCCATCTCCTTTTATGGAGAGAGATAGTAAAGTCACATATGCCCCAAGGGCAGGGCATTTGTCTGTATCATGTCAATGGAATGACCTTTACAAAGAAAATGCAAACAGTTGGGAAATGCATGAGAAGGATTGTGTACTAGTTCCAGACCATTTGGCAAACTCACAAAAAGTCATTTTTATGGAGACTATATCCTTTTCCATTGAATCTTCGTAATTCATTTTCCCTAAACAAATTAATCTGTATTCTTTGGTGTCATGTGTATCTTTTTTGGTAGATTGATCCTTTTTTCTTGAGTGGAAAGGGGATGATTTCCATTGATCTGATCCCCTTGACCAGGCCAAACAACCTGACTGCATAGCAAATGAATGCAGTCGTGGGGAACCTGCAATTTGTGAACAGTATGGTGAGAGTCTGCATGGAGCCCTGATCTCCCAAGCTTATGTTTGCAGAATCAAAGAGGCTGTTTCAGGGTTGCTTAGGCAACATGGCATCCCACCATCTAACTTCCAAGTGGCAGTGTGAAAATGCACATGCACAGAATAATATCAAGCACAGTAATTTTTCAAGACAAAATATTTTCAAGTGATTGCAACCCCAAGTCTGATTTTGATCTGCACTCAAATTATGAGATGAATAAATTGCCTAGAGAAAAAGAACATTCCTCTTTTGTCAAGGAGAAATGATGATTTTTAGGATTTGAAAATTGGCTTGGTCATATGACGTGTAGTTTTATCTTAGAAACAACCTGATTTATAGTCTCGTGATTATCATCAATCTGTTCAACAAATTCCTAAAGAGACGAAAAAGATGATGAGTGATGTGTTGAAGGCCAAGTACCTTATGTCAGATAATCTCTGATAACAGTGATGGGCAAATAGGTTAATTTGAGGTTTGCTTCATTTCTTGTTTTTCTGGCTTTAGATTCATTTTTGACCAATTCTGCCTCATTGTCTGAATCTGAAATCCAAGTATTTCAAATTTCAAAGTTTACACAAAAAATTATCCCAGTATGTTTATTTGTACACAGTTTTCCTCAGTGCATGCATGTATATTTGTGCATACATTTGTGCAAATGTATGCAATTTTGGGGAGATTTTTTCCTATTCGAGTGTATTTCTGTGTGATTTTCAGTATGTTGTGCATTTTTATTTTTGTGCACACAGCTCCCTACCTTGTGCCTTTATTGATTGATTGATTGATTGATTGATGGATTAGACAACTGCAGCATAAAATCAAGAAAAGTGTGAACTTATAGGATATAAAATAGTATAAACACAAGTAGCATTTTCTTTGAAATGTGGGAGCAGTATATGCCTATGTTAGGAGTTGAATCCAAGTTGAAATTTTCCCTCTTTCCTTCCCTGTAAGAAAATCTCATGACTCAGGAGAGGTCCTGCTGCTCAAGGGCTAGACAATGTGGACGTTGGACACCTCTTAGTTGTTCACTCATTTTGCCTGTTGTCTCCTGAGAAGGTCAAGAAACTGCCTTTCAATTGCCTTTTCCCCACACATTCTGAAATGTTGACTTCCTTTTCCAAGGCAGGCTGGTCCTCACACTCTGTCTCAGAATCTTCTTTGGATAACCTTGAAACTGCAAAATTATCTTTTTCCCTTTGTGCCTCCACCTTCTGCTCAGGAGCAGATTTGAGTAGACTGAAAATGTAACTAATTTGAGTAATGTGAGAATGCTGGGTGCCACCTCTACACACATGTTTTCTGCAGTGGCATCCCAACTCTGGAACA
This sequence comes from Varanus komodoensis, assembly GCF_004798865.1. Taxonomy (NCBI): domain Eukaryota; kingdom Metazoa; phylum Chordata; class Lepidosauria; order Squamata; family Varanidae; genus Varanus; species Varanus komodoensis. The sequence continues at coordinate 6,668,848 of NW_025335761.1, forward strand.
AGCTCCCCAGAGAAGTTTGCCTGGCACCTTCTTTACATTTTTTAGGCACCAGTCAAAAACCTTTTGATTTTGACAGTATTTTAATTGTTAACTTATTTTAAGTAGTATATTAACTGTGACGTATGTGATCAGTTCTCCGTATTTTTGTTGGTTTCAATGCTTATTATCATTTGTAATTTCTGTTTTATACTGCATTTTATTCTGCATTTTATTTTATATTTCATTGTGGTAACCCACCCAGGGAGCTGCATGGCTAATAGGGTGGGTTAGAAATCTAACAAAGTTAGTTTTATGAAGGGACTGAGACCAGAACTGAATTTTTCCGAGTTCTTCCATGCAGCAGGCTGTCATTTTGTCATTCCCATAATTCCTCAGCCATCATTATGAAGTGCTCTTTCAGGCAACATTCTGAGGAAAATGGCTCCTACCAGTGAGGCATCATGATTTCTGCCCAGAATGCTTTCGAGTCTTCCACCTAATTTCCTTGAAATGTATCCCCAGTGAAAAGCAGAAAGGAAGTTTTCACTCTTGTTTACAAACCCTGCTAAAATTCAGGTTGAATGTTCTTTTAACATGAATAATCTAGTGAGCCAGGTGGAGCCAGCTCAGGTAGTTACAGGTAGCTGAGGCTGTGCCACAGAATTCACAAAATAAAGTTTGGATTTGAGTATTTGAAAGTGAAGAACTGTCAAACATTTAGATGTTTTCTTTCAACCTGCTGTGCAAAGATTCTGATTTATCTCAACGGCTGCAGCAAGTGGCAATTGTCAGCAGTAAACATACCAAGAAACAAAAATGGTGCTTATCCATTCCTGGGCAAACGCTGTGTGAAAAGACATCTTGTTTTCCCATTTCACCTCTGTCTGGTGTTCTCCACCTCATTACTGTCTCTACAGTTTCTGCTATCTGGAAGTTTCACCTTTTTAATCCTCAGGGTTAAGTTCCAAGTTTCTGTATTTCATTTTTCACTTCATATCTCGTCAGTGACAAAAACAAAGTACAGCATGAGACAAGGGTTTTGTTTTCTTATCTGTTCAATATGTCTGTGCTTAAGCATACACTCCTTGTTTTAGAATATGGATTTTAAGTCTTATTGTCCCATGATGGCATTTCTAGCTGTCTCAGAGATATGATATCTCTACTATTATATCTAATGTTTTTCAGGCTTTCTTCTCTTGCGTACACAGATAAAAACAGATATGCTGCAGTAGTTTCTCATCTTATTACCTTCCAGCTTAGAGATCAGTATAATGCAAAGGGAAGGTATAGCAAAGAATTGCAGCAAAATAATTGCAACTTTCCCATTTTTAAACGTATTTTATATAAAAAATAAATATACTATTTAGCATAGTAAATAGCTAAATGCTTCTCTAGCTTAAAAATATTGCATAATTTATTGCTACTATACTTTTCAACAGCATCTAATTAAAAAGTTTCAGAAAAATAGAACAAAAACATGTGTTTAAGAAATTACAGCAGTACTAATTGTTGCTAATGAAAATTCAAATCAACATTTCGCAGTATAACAAACAGATCTTCATCTGTATCCAAGTTTTAGTCTGCAATCATCTTACAAATACTCTCTAGGCTAAGTAAAAATCATATCCAGTTTGTGTTTCTCACCTTATTAAGATAAACTGTATTCTTAATTATCTGTTCTAAAAAACATAGCAACTGGCTTTTAAAAATCATTTTATTTGCTATGATGGTTTATGATTATTAGGTAAAAAGGTAAAGGTTTCCCCATGGCATTAATTCCATTTGTGTCCAACTCTAGAGGGCTGTGCTCATCTCCATTTCTTAGCCAAGGGAGTCACCATTTGCCTGCAGACAGATTCCGTGGTCATGTGGCCAGCATAACTAAATGCCAAGGCACACAGAACACTGTTACCTTCCCACAGAAGTGGCATCTATTTATCTATTAACATTTGCATGTTTTTGAACTGCCAGGTTGGCAGAAAAGCAATGAGAGCTCACCGTGTCACATAGATTTGAACTGCTGACTTTGCTTTTAACTCACTGCACCACCTACATCCCTACTTATGTTTATTACTTTGTTTTAATTACTCTGTTTACTCATATTGATGTAAAAGCTACTCAATTTCCACTCAATTTCAGTGAGGGAACAGGTGATATTATTTTGGATGATGGTGATGGTGGTGGTGGTGGTGATATTTACACTGTTCCTAGGGAAACATGAATTGTTTTCTTTGAGGTGTTATCCTGTGCATGTTTAGGCTAGAAAGATTCCTAAAAGCCCAGCATTTTCCAGCCAGTATGACTGTCTCTATGAACATGACAGTGAAAGAAATAAACAGCCCCAGCCAGTTAAAACCTACTTAACAATAGATTGGTTCACATGTGAAAGTTTTGCCCAACTAAAGATGCCTTTCACACCTGGCAGAAGGAAAACAGAGGCTGGCCTATCCTCTCACATCAGGCTGTCCTACTGGGAACAGCCACTAAGAAGGCCTCCCTCAGTGGCAGAACTGAAAGGAATACATCCCCCTAAGATTATAAAACTGGGATAGACTTGATATGGGAAAAGGCAATCTGTCAAGTCACCCATTGACAAACCTTGTAGAACAAAGGCAAGCAGAAAATAGATCACCAGTTGTTCTAGATTTCTATTTCCCACATTTCTGACTATTACCAATTCTAATAGAGATTTCTGGGATTGGGAGTAGAAGTCCAAACTATCTGCCCATCTCTGGTATAGGATTCAGAAGAAGACAGTGACTTAGCACTTTGAACTGAAATAAACCAGTAGCCAGTGAAGCTGCAGTAACGAAGGGGTTACCTGTTCCCAGTATCTAGCCCAGCAGGACAGTCTGGCTATAATATTCCAGACCAGCTGAAGACACAAAGTAGGTTCTTGGAAACATGTTATAAATGTGGTTTAACTAATGCATGCATGGCTTCTGTCAGATCAGATATCTCTAGATATGGTCACAGTTAGCACACTAAGCACAGCTGTACCAACATGCCCCTGGCCACTGCAAAAGCAAGGGCATGCAAGTTCAGGTCTGAATCCATCAGTACACCTAAATTATGAACCTGAGTCTTTAGAAGGAGGACAACCCATCTACCATAGGTTCCTTTACCTATCTTTTGACTAACCCAGAGTACCACATTTTGTCTACCTAGAGTTTCAGTTAGTTTGCCTTCATCCAGTCCATTAGTCTAGTATTGTCATCATATAATTATTTAGAACTAAAACAGCCTCTTTGGATTGCTTTATTTATTGCTTTATTTATTGCTTTATTTATTTAATTTCTGTATCTCCACAGTAGCCCATAGGGCTCTCTGTGCAGTTCACAGTTCACAAACAAATACAATTTAAAAAAGAATAAAGCAATTTAAAAGAACAAAATGTCATTAGAAATCAAATAAATAAACAAACCAATACAATGATGGTGGCTCTTGGAGAAGAATTTCAGAAAAGGATCTTAATTGCTGGGCAAAAACATGTGGAGAGAGGTGATCTTTCAAAAACCTGGCCACAGGTTTTTAGGGATTTAAGTTATCATAAACAATTTGAATTGGGCCGCAGCTGCAACGGGAAGCCAATGAAGCAAGCAAAGGACCAGCATTATGTGCTCATGAACACCAATCCCTCTGAACATCAAATCAACCGATAAAATCAAAACATTTGGGAAACAGATCCATGCAGAAATACGGAAAATCTTTAAAATTTCTACGAATATGTTACTGCGTATCATACCAGAGGCTTGTCCAAAGACATTGCTAGAGTAATAATTGCATCAAAGTGGAAAGCAGAAGAGTGCCTGACTACCAAAGACTGGAAAATAAGCTAGCTGAGTATGTAATAATGCCAAAACTAACTAATTGTATAAATAGAAGACCTGCCAAAGAATTTAATGAAAAATAGAAAGCTTCTTATGGCAATTTAACTAATATTCAAGAAAAAAGAATTTGTAAAAATATTGTTAGTGATTTTATTTCACTCTAAGTTACAATATTATCTACAATTAGTCTGATAAATTAGATAAATTTGTGTGAGAACCTTCATTAAGAATTGATTGACTGTGGCTAAAGGAGATAGACATTTTTGCTTTTCATGATGTTTGATGTTAAAATTTTATGCTATATTCTTTGATATGCTTTTCACACACACACATTCTTTCTTTTTGATTTATATCTTATTTATTTTTTATGAAAATAAATCAAATATTATTTTTAAAAAACTATGCAGCCCTATTCAGGATAAGTTGCAGTTTCTGGACCATTTTCAAAAGCAGCCCCACATAAATTGCATTGCAGTAATCGAGGTGGGAGGTTACCAGCACCTGAACTGTGGCCAAGTTTCATCTACCTAGACAGGGATGCAGCTGGGAAATCAGCCGAAGTTGATAAAAGACCCAGAAAGCTTCTCCTGGAAGTTTCATATACATATAAAGTAGCATGGAGAACAAGATTGAATTCTGAGAGCCACTCAGGTCAAAGAATGATAACTTATGCAATTGTGTCTTTAAGAAGGAATAGCACCACCATAGAAATGCTATCCTCAGAAAACTGCCATTCATCAAAGTATGGAAAGACATTGAATAGCACAACAGGACAAAAAGGGGCATACTGTTCAGTCTCTGGCATGGATTGTCCACCAAGGTGATCATAACAGTATCTGTCCCATACCCAGGCATGGAGCCAGATTTACATACATACAGACAATCTGCCTCAGCCAAGAGACTTGGAGTCAAAACACCAACTTATTCTCTAGCACTTTGTCCAAAAAAGCACATTATCTAGTATGGTTTGCTTCAGGGTTGTGTTGCTGAACATAAGTCTTGGCACTAACTTTCATCACTGTACAATAAGCCCATTTCAGTCAGACTCTCCCCAAATATTCCAACACCATTCTTGTTACTGTTCCCATCTTTTTCATAACTCTTAGCTCCTGGACTTGACTTAGTAGAAGAGGACACTTAGAAGCAATTGTGGGAATTGCTGGGCTATTTTTCTCCATTCCAGAGGTCAAGCAGGGCCTCAATAAACTCACCTGTTGTTGTGACAGGAATATCCAAAGAACCATCAGAAATTGATCAAGAACTCAAGATCATTAGAAGTTTTTGCTGACTTGCTAAGAATTGGGCTGGGAATCAGTGGAATCCCCCCCAATACAGCATTTGCAGACTTCCTCTTGTTTTCAGTCTTGGAAAGTGAGCCAAGCTAAAGGAAGCCTGTGAACATTTGTGTAACAAAGATCACACAACCAGCAACCTTCTTCTGTATCAACTGCAGCAGCACAAACAGAGGCTGTTGTACATGGCACAGATAAATGGATGGATGCAAAGCAAACCATTTCCTATTGCCACTGAAACCACTTGAGCCAATTAATATAATAGTAACATTTAATCACAGGAGAAAATTACACACTTTCATGTGCTGAGAGCAAGCCAAGAGAAAAATAACAGCAACAATGCCATAAGGCTTATCATGATGCTTCCTGGAGGTTTAACGAGATATGGGAGCATTTAAACTACATGCACTTTTAGAGATATCAAAAATAAGGTTGTTTCATTAGTTGTATCCTCTGATACAAATTGACCTCATGTGCCCCTCTAACTAATGTCCATATAGCAGCACAGTTATGGCACCTCTAAATTTTGTGGATTTTGCAGACATTAAATGTCTGTGAAATTTGTGATGCAGTTCCCCTAATTATGCTTATGCAAGGCATATTTTACAATAAAATCCATTTAGAATTGCACATTTGAAAAGAAAATACATTTAGAGTGCATAGTGCACAGCAGTGTATATAAAGGCATATTTAAATAAGAGCTTGTAAAGAACATAACTATCTCTATTCTTTTGGCATTGAGTTTGGTTGTCAAATAGCATGGAGTTAATAGTGTGTGTGTGGGCTGAACTGTGTCATCCAACATGCTAACTCCACTGGTCAAAAGTTTCATTAGAATGAAGCAAAAGGGAAGTTGTATTCAGAGGGGCAGACCATTCTAAAATCCAACAGGATATAAATGGTGTGGGGAGAACAAGATTTTTACTTAGGAAATAGAAACTTAGTTTGCAGAAAGGAACAGCCATGATTAATTGCAGTTGAAGAGACAGAAGAAAAAATAGCAGTCAGAGATAAAACCCATGGCAGAAAGACAGGAGGACAGAAAGAGAGGAAGAAAAGAGGAGAAGGAAGAGAGAAGAAAGGATGAGGGAGGGAAAGTCAGAATGCGAAAGGAAAGAAAAACCTGGAGAACTGATTGGGACACCTGGACCAGTGTTGCTTGCCTAAGAGACCTGGCCTCCTGACATCATTCTGACCAGCTCTGAAGCCTGCATCCTTGGTACTAGGATTCCAAGGACCTAGTCTCCATCCTGTCCTCTCCCAGCCAGCATGGGGAGAACTGCTCTGGTTGCCTCTCTGAGTTTGACCGTGGCCTTGTGGAAAAGGAAAAGGGGCATGCCTGGTAGGTGGGGAGAGAAAGATATTGGTGCCAAAGGCTTATGAAATAACCCAAAGATGTCCGGCTCCACACCCCATGCTGCTTTGGCCATCAGGATGAGATGCAGGGTATAGGCATGGCAACAGCAAGAATCACCACTGCCACCTCTCCCTCCACGCTCTGGATCCACGTTGCTTTGGAGTTCACAGACTTAAGTGCATCAAGGCTGTGGGGCCAAAGTCTACTTCAATTAACTGAATGGATTTATACCTCTTTCGTAAAAATAATCTGTTCATTCATACCTATGTTTGTGGTTGTTGTTTCTTTGTGTGTCTGCTCTGATTTTGCTACTGATATTGTAGCATTCAAGATCACTTGGAGAGCCTCCATGGATACAGAAGGCTCTTCTCTTTAGGAAATCACCTTTTATGAATAGAGGGCAGCAAACATAGTGAGAGACAGGGCTGGGTTTCTCTCCTCGTGTCTTTATTAGCTGCAGATACTGATTCCCTGAATGGTGCTTGTGCCACTTTCATTTCCCAGAATCCTTTGAATATGAAGACTCCTTCTTTTTCTTTCCACCTCCGCACCCCAACTCCTCTTCCCCCTACACATCTTCATTCTCCTCTTATCATGTGTATTCTAATAATGACTAATCATTTCTTGGCCTACACTGGAGCTCCAGCAATTGTATGTACTGATCTAAGATCCTTGCACTGCGTCTCAGGTCATTTTCAATGGCTTTTTGAATTTTGAAAGTGGATTGTTGGCTGTTGAAGACTGTGATTGTAAAAGTTTCTTTCACTGCACTTCAGTATGTAAGTTCCCTACATAACTCTATGAATACTTGTCAAAATTTGTTTAATGGTGCAGTTAGTAGGCACTTACTCAGGGAGCACTATTCAGAAATCTGCTTGTTCAGTGGAAGATGCATTTATCACTTCTTTGCTTTTATGCCAGAGTATAATTGTGCGTGTGGTTCTTCCAATACTGCCTATCATTGCAATATAGTGTCATATTAAAAGGGAAATGGTATTGTATATAAGCAGTCATTTGCAGCTTTCTTCCATTTTATGTAGCCAAATAGGGGGAAATGAACACTTACAATCTACTAGACTAGCAAAAACGGTTTAACTTTTCCTGCCAAACACAGAGAAGCAAAGGTTAGGGTCCTGATGTACAGTCTAAGCATGCTTCATTCCCTTCAGCAGGAAGGAAACCCTGAAACAGAATCAAAAGACACCTGCTTTGCATTATGATATAAAATATATTAAAAGAATATTAAATTGAGATTTCTTTAGATCTTCTTTGTTCTTCTGTATGGTAAAGGGAAGGATCAAAAGATTAATATAATTATCACAGGCAGTGGCATTGAGGGTAGATAATGGCACTGTCTAGTAGGTTCAGCCAATACTATATAACACTATGCAATACTACAATACCCAGACCCCTGATTATGAACATCTGAGTTCAGAACAACCCCTACTTATGAACAAGCAAACCCAGAAGTCCTGCCTTGTCCTTGAGCAGCAAGCAGAGATCTGACGGCCATGACAGGGGGTGCTGGATGGTGGGGGGAGCAAGGAAGGATGAATGGAAAGAAAGGGAAGTAAAGGGAGGAAGGAGGGAAAGGAAGGAGGAGGGAAAAAGTGGTGAGTGGTGCTGGCAAGTGGCAAATATGGAACTAGAAAGTGTAGCATAAACTGGCTCAAATTTCATGTGTACTGTACTGTATATGTACACACATACAGATTTGCTCTATCACTCTCTTCAGTAGCTGTAGTTACTTTATTATTATTGTACTGTTATCATTATTAAACTGCTATATTGTGTTTAAGATGTTTTAGTGTGTATGTAAATGTTTCTTAAGTGTTTTATATGTTTTTACATATGTAAATGTTTCTTAAGTGTTTTATATGTTTTTACATATGTAAATGTTTCTTAAGTGTTTTATACACTTTGCATATATGTCATCAGACTTACATACTTAATTTTGACTTAAAGATGATTTCAGGAATGGAGCATGTCTTTTACCTGGGAACCAGCTGTACCAATACTACCTAAGAAAATTGTCAACAATGACCATTAGTCATGAAACTGTTTAAAACAAACAAAAAAACAAAAAGTTTTAAACCAATTCATGAAATTGTTCTTGTTCATTTTATTTCTATGCCACCTAATAATTGAAGATGTCTTGGCAATGTATAATAACTGAGTTGATCTTTATAATCTTCCAGAGTAATTAATAAAATCAAATAGACTGTTTCCAGTTTCTCCCATTCAATAATTTATTAAACTGAGTGCAGGTGGGTGGATTTTTCTAGTCATTGTCATCAAAAGGAGAAATATCAAGGATGGACTATAATGACTCAGAACATAAAGTGTTGAAACCATTTTGATAATCAATATGCAGAACCAAGGTAGATCAGGGTGTAATTCAAAATGTGTTCAAAGATGCTTCAGAAATATTGATTTGACTGTACTCCAGCACTGCAGTTGTCTTTAAGTCAGAAGGGCATAATTATTCTGTCCTTCAGAAGACTTCACTAGTAAAAAAGAAACCAAACTGAACATAACTACCCCCACCTTTTTAATTGTATTGCAATCTAATACTGCGTAGGAAGAGACGTGTGTGCATGTGTTCCTCTCTATCATTTGTTCTGCATGAAAGAAAGAAGAAATGATTGAAAGTGGGTGGCTCTTGACAATTTTCAAGTAGGCCTCATCTCTTAAAGGCTGTAAATCTTACGGTTTTACAGAAACGTATAGAGCATTTAGTTGTCAGGGGCATCCCTAACTATGTTAGCACAGACGGAGTGATTAAACTTCTCTCTTTCCTGTTTATTATCTGAAAGGGATAGTTCCAGGTCACTTAAAAGGCTTTTCCAACTCAAAAAGTGGTAGGTAATATTCTAGTTTAGTATTAGAGGTGTTGATAGGCTCTTGATGCACTGTATTGACTCTCAGATTTGTTGCAGAATTGAGTACTTCACGACAAATGCTTCCTTCTCTGCTTTTCTCACATGGAACCTCTACGTAGCACTGTGGTTTATGTTTATCAGAATAACACAAATACGCGGGGCAAGAATACTTTCTTCGGCATTTGCAAATCAGTTCAGCATCTTCCCTGCTCTAAACAGCTCATGTGTTAGTAAGTGATGGTTAGGATGGATACGGAACTGAAAGGGGTAGGTCATGACATCACCTGAAGAATAACCATGTGTAGGGAATGACAAGCACAAGATAAATGCCTTGGCTAGAAAAGCCCATGGGCTTGTTGTGTATGAACTGCACTGTTCAAAAATATGTTTCATGTATGCACTGATGAGGAAGAGTATCTATGAAGAAAGATTTTTAAAAAAAAAATGCAACATTTTTCCATATGTGGTAGGAAAAAGAGTACAACAAAAGGTGAGTAAGAAGCCATAACTGACGATTGCATGTTGTTGACATGAGTGACATGGCACTGTATCCGTGCAAAGGCTTTTCTCTATGGGCATGATGCATTTTGTATCTACCAGGAGATGCTTCAGGCACACATGAAACCTGCTTCTTCACAGAAAGGAATGAAAAGCACCTGAATAAGTTTGATGTGACTTTTCCGGTTTCAGTGCTAATGCACATTGGTAAGATAATACTCTGGTTTCTCTTCAGATTGTAAACATCTTTCACTTTTACTGGTAATGTAAATGTTAATTTGTTTGAACTATACTTCAGACAAGGATACTGAAAAGTCAGGTCTTCTCCCTTTTCAGAAAAACTCAGAAATATTACATTCAACTGAGTAGACTGCCCACAATTTGGCCTTCAGATTCATGCCTTTCCTTCCAAATAAAATGAAGCATCTAGAAACAAATGTACCCAAAGTGTACATTTGTTTTGGTGTCATGTAGGAATGAGCTACTTTTTCCTTTACAGGAACCTAGCTTTGCACACACAAAAAGCAAAAGTGCACACACAAAGAGGAAAATAAATGCTTTAAACTATAATAATTGATAAATGAATTTTGAATCCATGCATTTTTAGCATCCCAGTTGGAAGTTAGGGAATTCTACACTTTCTCTGTTAGTCACAAGCAAATGGCAGAATCTGGCCAGTTTTGCCAGCAGATGCCAAATTCAATACAGACTTTCAGAGAAGGAGTAGGGAGAGTTTCATTAAGACTCAGGTTCCTGTTTTACACCATCCTTTATTGCCTGACTCAGACTCTAAGGCAATTCATTAAAGTACCTTGCACCTTGCTGTGTATCTGAGAAACTCTCACTGCAATTGGCAGCATTCTTTTTCCCCAAACGTCACAATAATTGATCATCTAAAAATAAGGCAGAATAAATTCTCCAGCAGATTAAACAGGAACTACAATTAATGATTTGCTCAACTACTTCCAACAGCTTTCTGGCAATAACACTTAAACAAACAGGTTAAAGCATCAAAGTTATGGTCCTGAGATGTTGTGAAACTGAAGCTCCCACCAGGCCAATGGGAGAATCATAGGAGCTGCAGAATAACAGTATTTAGAAGACAACAAGTTGCCAGACTCTCCAGGGATATTCAGGTGTGTGGGTTTTTTTTTTTTGTTCATTTAGGTAAAAGGCCAATACTTCTATGCAAATTCAATAATCATATGAATGTCTCCAGTGCAATCAAGAAGTAACTAAAGTAGCAATCCTATAGCAACTTATGGAACACACAGGATTAAGTGCTATTGAGGAGGATGAAGCCTGATACAGGCTATGAAGTCTGATTGCTTTTCCAACCTTGCAGCCAGGTCTCTAAAATAACCTGGGGTGGTCGAGGTGTTGCCTAGAACACATGGGATTGTGCTGCCTATTTTTAACAAGCAATGCTATATTAGAGAGTTATACACAGACTCCAAAATAGGTTAATACAGGCTCTTTACACACAGTCAATGGAGTTTGGTTTGGAGCTACATCACAGGGATACTCTGCAAGCATAACTTTTGCCTAAGGCATCATTATGGCACCAGCACCCACAGCCAAACATATTTCATTACCTGAAAAGCAAAACAAAATTTTATTAGTTACCAGTTCAAGGAAAACCACAAGAGCTTATAGAGAAGCTTTTCCTATCCCAACTTCTATGCACCTCATTTTTGATGCTGTTATTGTTGCTATGACTGTTATTATTTTATGCTACAACAGAAAGCTGCTTCCATGCCAGAACCTAAATAGTGTGCTTTACTTGGGATTCTGGTTATTTGGATGAAAAGTTCAAATCTTGATTTGCACATGGCACTAACTTTGGATCCTCAGGGTTAGAACTTTGTATGCTGTATCTTCCCCAGCATCAAGTTAAAAAGCTTAAAATGTTTTAGGATTAAAAACATAAAAATAGGAGGGCATAAAGGATCTCACAAACCCCAGAGGTGATGCCTGAGTGCCACCCTTGCATCTGAGGGTTATACAGTGAGGACTCCAAGAAATTATTGTTTCTCTTTTTGCTTCTTTTTGCCATACCCTGTTCCAGGTCCTGAATGCTAGGCCCACTGCCGCCATTAGGATACCCTTTGGAAATGGGGACAATGATGGTTCTAGACTTACTTTTGGAATGGTACACACCCTTACTCTGGAAAATGGAGACAATCCAGGGATCTATCATTTGGCTTTTTCATGGACAGCAAGAATTACTAGATTCCCCTTTCTACTTTTGTGGATGTCCTGCACCCTTAACCCGCAAAATGTGGAGGACTGATGGTCAGCCTCAGTTAAGTGAAACCGCAGCATCTGAAATAGTGGCTATAGGGATTCTGCTGTATTATTATTTCTACCTAGATGAAGCTCTCTGAGTACAACAATTGCTAAAATACAATATAATATGTAAATAACAGTAAACATAGCATAGAATTTCACTAGATATTCAAAACTGAATTTTAAAAACAGCTAAGACAGGTTTATATAGCTAAAAATAGGTGAGAATACCTTCCCACCCTGCAAATGCTATTTAGAGATGTTAAATAACTTTTATTTATTTCATTTTTATACTGACCAATAGCCAAAAATCTCCAGGCAGTTATAGAAAGCCTAGCACCAAAAGGAGAGCAAAGCAGGAATCAAATAAACCTCAGGGAGAAGGTCATTCCATAATTTGGGGGCTACCACAGAGAAGGCCCTCATCCTGGTTGCCACCAACCATCCACACTTGCAGGTGGCATTTAGAGGAAGACCTCAGATGTTGAGCATAATATTTTGGTGGATCGTGGTTGGGAAAAGGATTCTGTCAAATATCAGAAAACAACCATTAATATGATACCAATTCATTAACAACAGAAGCAGCAGTATCTGAAGTGTGAAGCTCACATAAAACAATGAGTCGAGTGCCAAAAGGGATAAAAACATTCTCAAAATCTGTTCAGTGACAAGGGTGATATATGGACTTCACAAGGAAAGGGGTTCCAAAGATAAGGGGGCCAACCACCACAAAGGTTCTGTCCTTGACACCAGCAAATCTGATGGTCTGAATGGAAGTAGGTTCCTGAGGCCAACCTAGGGCCCTTAAAAACTCACCTGTGCTTATTTGCTTCTTCATGCAAGGCCCCCAACCCTTGAAGGCTTTAAAGATCAAAACTTGCACTTTGTATTGATTCTGAAAACTAACAGGCATCCAGGGCAACTGACACACCATTAACACCTCTTGAAAACCTGGCCCCAAAAAACTCTTTCATTCTGTGCCAGTTAAAGGTAGTAAAGGCGATACAGACATGATGGAGAAGGAACGGCATTTCCATTGATTCCTGTGCTAGTTTTGCCCTGATTACAATACTTTTCTGGTTAGAGAAGTATCATGCTCAGCTGTGATCATCATCATCATCATCATCCTATTTTAAATGGACTACAATTGTAAAGCAACATGTTTCAAAAAGCAGCCTCAAAGCAATATTATTGTTCCTGCAATATTGTATCATTCCCCAGAATTTAAGGTGATGATGTCTATACTGAGTAGACTAGGGCTGAAATCAGTTAGTATGTTACAAACATATGATTCTGCTACCTCTTTGCATTTGCATGAGACTCAAGGAGCCTTGATGTGCTTTCTTTCTTTCTTTTTTGCAATATTAAGTTGAAAGCAGATAATGGAGATTATGGAGCAAGAGACTGTAATTAACATGTTCTGTCAGACTACAGCACTTCAAGCAATTAAAGTAATTGAAGTTTTTTTTTTTAATCTATGTCTGGCAAACTTGAGCAATGCATGGAAACAACTGAATAATGTACATAGTGGCAGAAAGGAAATTGGACATCAGAGGAGACAAAGAAATGAAGAATGTGCATTCCAAGTTTTGATGAGGATTCTAACCAGAGGGTTCATTTCGATTTTTAAAACAATGCAGTGCAACAAATTGAAATAAATCTAAAATCCTCACAGAGCAGAGTATGGTGGAGGTTGTCTACCCAAATCAAATCTGACTAAGATTGAAAAATTGCAAAAATTGATTCCTAAATGTTCAATTATGCGGCATGCTTTCTTTTTGCTCTGTGCCAGTGGGAAACATGAAGATTTAGCAGCAATGGAAGGGTAAATTTGTGCAACTTTCAGCTAATGAAGTTTATTGAGGAAATTACACAGATTTCCTGACCTGTGCAAACAAAATAGGAAACTGGGGGAAAGATGAGCCTGAGCATCTATCCAGCATCTGTCCATCAATTTATGAGTATCTTGAGTGGACATGTGCTTGCATTTCTGCTTGTATTTGAAGCTTTGAATGGGGCATGATCACAAGTGTCACAAAGAAAATTATATGGCATGCTTCCATAATCTCAAATAGCTCAAATGCTTAGCAAGGAAACTGACTTTGCAGCATTGTATTGTTATGGCCTCTCACTGGCATGTTTCTTTCAGTGCACCTAATAGTGCAGCGAAGTGAAGGGTGACTCATGACCCCAGATCCCTGTTTACCTGCACTTTGTGCAATTGTGTAAGGAGCCCAGAGAGTGGGTAGGCCAAATCTTTTCAATGCACAGAGGGACACCCCAGGCTGCCTTTAAGCTGGCAGTGATCATTCAGATGCCAATTAGCTGTTCTCTATTTGAACTATCACAGAGCTGGTGAGTGCATACCTGGGATGGAAAGTTCCCTGCCTGGTCCACTGTTGTGGCATACACAGGAGGCTTCTTGTCATCAGCTTCCCCACCTCTTCTTCCTATTTTCACTGTGACTCATTGCTAGGTTAGCTGCTGCTGCTGAACAAAGATGGAAAGGAAATTTGCTCATTTGCACACATGGGATATGCACTGGGACCTGTGTGCCTTTTTCAAAGTAGTATTTTGTTCTTTATAATTTGCATTCCTGCTGACTTTGCCAGGTAAATGGATCTTTGCCATATGCCAATGCAATTTCATACACTGTGGCCAATAGAGTTGTAATCATTCAGTGCCCATTTGTGATCAAGTACAGATATTCCCCTCCAGCAACAGTGCTGGCACCTTCCTAGGCATGCTTAGTAAGAATGAAGTCAAGTGAATTTAGTGGGACTTACTCTTCCACCATTTAATAATGTTATTGAGCAGAAGAACGCTGGAGTCCCCTGCGATTTGACAGCAATAGCAAGCAGCCTTTCAACACAACTATCTCTAAGCAGACTAGTTGGAGAAGTAAGAACTTGAGATGTCCAAACCCATTTCAGCTCTTGTCAATGCCATAAGATTGGGATAGAAATTTCTATTTACACTAGGAATTATGAAGTACACAGACTGGAATGCCCTAGCTTAGGGTTGGTAAGAAGCTGTTAGTAGCTGCTTTCTCTCAGAGTTTTATCCCACCTAAAATATTTTCTCCTTCCCAGCATGTCATACCACATCACGTCTTGAGTATTCTTGCATATTTTGTTTGTGTCTTTAACTATTTGATATTTCCCTCTCTTGATCTCAGGTTGTAACACTGCCACCAAGTATTTAATTCCAATCTTATTAACTTCTCCTATAGTATTGTGCCCATGCTATAAAGAGAGCCAGTGTGGTGTAGTGGTTAAGAGTAGTTAAGACTGGGACTCAGGCGATCTGGGTTCAAGTCCCCGCTCAGCCATGGATCCAACTGGGTGACTCTGGGCCAGTCACAGACTCTCAGCCCAACTTACCTCACATGGTTGTTGTTGTGGGGATAAGATGGAGGAGGAGATGTAAGCTGCCTTGAGCCCTTTGTAGGAAAAAGGCAGGATATAAATAAATAAATAAATAAATAAATAAATAAATAAATAAAGCTCCTTTATTAGAGTATTTTATGTGGTTCTGAGGATGAATTATTAATAATCAAACACCCTGTGATTCTGAGTTAAAGTTTAATTTTGTTTATTGTTATCTCTACAATGAAGGTATTGGTTTATTGTAACTTATTTCCTTTGTGAATAAAACCTTGTATAATAACAACTTTTCGCTGAGGCATCTCACTCTTTCCCTTCACAAACAATCCTCACTCATAAATCCTTCTTTCCCTTCTACATTCAGGTCTCTCACATTCTTATACAGTTAGTCCCCAGTTTATGGTCAAGTTCAGCTCCCAACAATGTCCTTCAGTTGAATTTGTATGTAAGTCAGATTACATGAGTAAGCCAAATGTTTGTCTTAGTATATGCTTATATTTTACCTTTCTATGCATATAAAACACTTAGGAAACACTTCCATATTCACTTGAAACACAATACAGCATTGTAATCCTGATAATAATAAAGTATTGCAAAACAAGAAAAAGAAAAGAAACGGTTCTTACAACGGTTAAGAACATTCTTGAGGTAACATTAAACCTAACTTTAACTGATGCTGATGGAGATGGGCCTGGTGCTGGAGAGTCAAGGTTTGATTGTGCTGGTGGAGAAGGGGTAGTTTCTACTGGAGTTGCTTTCATAAAGTGTGTCCCCCAGGGGTTGTTTCCACAGTCATTTTCTTTTTCACATCTTAAATGGCCTTATAGCAGCTCAGGGTCTGGTTACAAGGGCAAATGCTACAGAAAAAACAAAGAAGAACTACAAACCCTACATGTGCCCCAGAACTCACTGGCTTGGGTGCCCAGAACAGTAAGCCATGAATACTCTACAATATCTCTAGGGAACTAAGCTGTCACTGACACATAGCAAACACATCACATAGAACTACAGATATGCATGGCTTTTTTCTAGAGGTATTCATATAAGAGTTTCTGGTGTTTCTGGTGTTGGTAAGTACAGGTTGCCCGTAATGTGGACATTCATATTCCAGGGACTATGTGTAATACTTGACAACATGAGGTTCTGACTCTCCCTAGTCACTAATATGTCCTCTAAATATTCTACTTCCTTCTTTTTGTCCTTATGGATGCTATGTGTTTCCTTCCCTTTCCTTTTGAATCCTATGTGCTTTTCACAGCACTATATGATATTCTAATGAGATTCTGCATACCACTGATTGACCACAGTTCTGACTCTGACTGACAGATATCTATTTCTCTCCCCTCACACATTTCCAAGCTCCAGCCACACACTCTCAGTCACCAATCACCTCACCCATCCACCTCTTTTATCTCCCTTGCTTCTCTGGAACTTAACATTTAAAGGAACAAACCCCTAACACTTTAAATCATTACAGAAAGATTGGTAAGAAGCTGTTAGTAGCTGCCCAAGGTGTGGCTAAAATTCAGGAAAAGATAAATGCTGTATGAGAGAAAATCATTTATTTATTAGCATGAGCAGTTTCTCTGATGAGTTTATCCTTTTTTAACAGCATATTTCCTGCTTGAGAAGAACACGTATTGCAGCCAAACAAACCACAAAAGTTATATTCCAGCTCAGCTGCATAAACATTTCTCATGTACACAGTGTATACCATGCACTTTACAGATTTCAAGAAGCCCTTTTTTGAAAGCAAATTATAGTGGCAATGTAAGAAAGCAGGATATTTACAGGTAAATATGTAAAAGTGACATTGAAGAACAACAGAACAGATTCACCCATCCCTTGCACGCACTAGTGCACCCAGATAAAGAAATAAGGATGCAATCCTATGCATGTTTAGATGGGAAAAATCCTAGAACTCACAGCATTCTTGAGCTATGCAGGTTAGCTAGGGAATGCTGAGAGTTGTAGACCTTGTTTCCATGAGCACAGTTGCATGCTAAGATGTGTTGGAATGACAAAAACCACCCATAAAAAGTTCCTATCAAGAAATCTTCTTGGAGCAGGAATTTACCTCTCTGAAATCAAATTCATACTATTTTCCTTCGGTGAAAAACAAACAAACAAAAGACCTGTCTAGAAAGCAAGTACAACCTTTGAAAAACCATTTAACTGCAAATGTAACCATCTGATGTTCTACCCACCCTAATAAAAACTACAGCGGACAAAAACACAGGTGGATCCTCCTGTTAAAATAATTCAGCAAATGATCTCTTTTAACTCCTGAGTAAATAAGAGTGATGTCAAAAAGATATAAGACGGCAGGTAAGTTTCTCTGGCAAGAAGAGTCCATAAGCTGAAATAGCCCTGGGAGACACAGCGCAAAGCTCATCAATCCCAGTTCAGACAAGTCTTTAAAAAGAAACACCAGCACTTCAAATTGTGTTCAGCAATGAACTCAGAGCCCAGAAAGCTGTATAAAAACAGACATGATACATTTTCACAGACTTGTCTCAGTTCGCATTATTTTCTGAAGACGGCGAAGTTGCTAATGAGGCAATGTATATACATTACGTTCAGTCCATGGGCTATGGTTTTCCCCTCCTCCTCTATTTACTCCACCTACAAAAGCTGACTGGGGTGGCAGTTGGATTATATTTTAGCAGTGCCCAGTAGCCTGCAGTTGAAGATGCTTTTCTGTCTCCAGTGCACTTTTCTCCTCAAATATTATGTCCAATTTTGCACACATTTTCCATAAATGGAAAATCAGGTCACAATATTCTGAAAAGTTATTAACTTAAGTGTGCTCTAACATTCTGGTCTGTTTAAGCTGTTGTGTGGGAAAAGGAAGAAGCGAAGAAAAGGATATAGATTAAATGAACTTTGTAGAGTCAAAGATAGCAGTATTGCAGCAGTTCCTTTCTGAAATGTTCAGTGAATCATGCACATGTATAGTAGACATTTTCTAGAAATGTTGTAGAGAGATGATTGGCTGGCTCATTCTAAGCTGAAATTTGGGAGCCCAAATAGCACACTACTAGATCTTTTCAGCTGATATTAAGGGCAATGGTAGCTTTTTACTGCAGCTGATTCTGTTGGGCAAAACCTGTTTTCATTAAAAAAAAAAAGAAGAAGAATTGTGTTTTACTATTTTAGAGTAATTATAACTGATTGCATAACTGCTAACTCCCCAGATATTTTCTGTTTGTAGAAATGCATGAAGATAGATATTATATTTCATAAAATAAATATTATGACAGTAAAAAGCAAAATGGATTTGCTTGCTGTTATTCATTCAAGATATTTCTGTATAAGAGAGAGAAAGAGAGAGAAGTTCCACTTACCCAGTCAAGCAGCAGAAATAATACCATGTGATTTAAGAGGCCAATCTGACATTGCAAGCAACATAAAAAGAACAGCTTTCATGAACAGTTCACAGACAGCCCAAAGGCTGAAATGTGTTTGTTCAAACTGTTCATTAAATAATCATAAATAGGAATGTAAAAGTCTGACTGACTTGTTGGTCTCTTTCTTGTACAACATACAGAAGGGGAGGCAAATTTGTTGTAGTGGAATAAGGCATCTTCAGGCATTTTTTGACTCAAATTAAAAGAGAAGGCACACGGAAACCCCAAAATCAGGTCTCAAACTCTTCGGGACAAATGTTTATTATTTATTTATTTAGGGAACTTCTATGCCGCCCCATTCGCCGAAGCCTTGGGGTGGCTTAAAATCATAAATAAATGGCATAATATAAAACAATATAATTTAACAGTATAAATTAAGTCGCCCTGGCCAAAGAATAAAATAAATAAATAATATTAACAATTAAAATAACATTTGAATAAAAAGGTCTTCGCCTGGCACCGAAAAACAAATAACAATGGTGCCAGGCAGACCTCTCTGGGGAGCGCATTCCATAGATTGGGCGCCACCGCAGAGAAAGCCCTCCTGCGGGTACTTACCCTCCTAATTTCCTTCATGGAGGGTTCCCAGAGAAGGGCCTCTCCCGCTGATCTCAAGGGGCGGGCGGGCACATATATGGATGTAAGCGCTCCTTCAGGTAACCAGGACCCAAGCCATTAAGGGCTTTCTAGGTCATAGCCAACACCTTGAATTGGGCCCGGACTTCAATGGGAAGCCAGTGAAGCTGATGGAGGACTGGAGTCATGGGAACATAACGCCCAGTCCCTTTCAGCAGCCTGGCAGCTCTATTTTGAACCAATTGAAGTATCCAGACCGTCTTCAAGGGCAGCCCCACGTAGAGCGTGTTATAGAAGTCAAGTCGGGAAGTCACCAACGCATGTGTCACTGTTGCCAGGCAGTCGTTATCCAGGTAGGGGCGCAGCTGATGGATCAGCCGAAGCTGAAAGAAAGCGTTCCTCGCCACCGCTGTCACCTGAGCTCCCAGTGAAAGCTCTGGGTCGAGGAGCACTCCCAAGCTGCAGACCTTGTCCCTAAGAGGGAGTGCGATCTCATTCAGGACTAGGTTCAATTCACCTTCCCCGAAGCCCGATCCGCCAACCAACAGGACCTCCATCTTGTCTGGATTGAGCTTCAGTTTATTGGCCCTCATCCAGCCCATTACCTCGGCCAGGCACCAGTTCAGCACAGCCACTGCCTCACCTGGATTGGTGGAAAGTGAGAGGTAGAGCGTACTGATGATTCCATAGCCCACACCTCCTGATGACCTCTCCCAGCGGTTTCATGTAGACATTAAACAGCAAAGGGGACAAAATGGACCCCTGCGGAACTCCATGGCATAGCTGCCATGGCGCAGAGCCATACTCCCCCAGCACCACCTTCTGCAATCAGCCATTGTGATAGGAGCAGAAGCACTGCAAAGCAGTGCCTCCGACCCCCAATCCCGCTAGCCTACCCAGAAGGATACCATGGTTGATGGTATCAAAAGCCGCTGAGAGGTCCACGAGAACCAACAGGGACGCACTCCCCCTGTCCTTCTCCCTGCACAGGGCTACCAAGGCAGATTCAGTGCCGTACCTGGGTCTGAAGCCGGACTGAAATGGGTCCAGATAATCAGTTTCATCCAAGACTGCTTGGAGTTGTCCCGCCACCACCCGCTCCAACACCTTGCCCAGAAACGAGATGTTGGCCACTGGTCTATAATTAGTGGGCATCTCTGGATCCAGTGACGCTTTCTTCAGGACCGGTCGGACTACCACCTCCTTTAAAGGACCCAACCCTCCCTCAGAGAGGCATTAACCACTTCCAAGATCCAGGTCCCAATCCCGTGCTTGGCATTGTTAATTAGCCAAGATGGGCAAGGGTCCAATAGGCAAGTGGTGGGACGTAATCCTGTACATGTTTATGGAGATTAAGACACCTGCAGCTCCCAGCCAGCCAGCATGCTGACTATCTGCCTACTAGCTCTCATGACTACCAGTATGCATAGGATAGTGTCCTTCGTGTGTCCCCCACCATTGATTCAAGTAAGCTTCTGAACTCAGAGACTTACCTGCATCTGAAGGATGGCGTGAAGAGCAGCTGAACCAATCTTTTGACTTAATTTCTCTAGAATGTTCTGAGCAGGGGAAGGGGGTTTACGGAGTGTCATTGGGTGACTGGCAGTTCTTTTTACTCTGATATCATGTGCTCTTATTGTGTTCTGGAGAAGGGAAAAGGATGAGACCAGGGAATGGCCATTCTTCCAAAACCAGAAAGGTTCATCATGGGGAAAAAAAGCTTTCAATTGATTTTCCATCTTGATAACTCCCTAGCTCCTTAACCTGTCATTCTAAATCTTTGCAGATGCCTTGTCCAGGAGCACTTCCACCATGGGTGTTATTTCCATGCAAAGTGTGCCACCTAAATGAAAATAGAAAATGAAAATAAGCCTTTTTGTATTTTCCTGAACTTGATAAGTATAAACAGTAAGAAGTGCATCAAGAATGTTATTATACAGATTACTGCTTTCTACAATAATTGTCCTGCCATGGTTAGAATAGCATAATGTTTTAAATTAGCCATTGTGATGGAGTGGTTAGAGCGTTGGAACGAGAGTCAGGAGAAGCAGGATCTAACCCCAATCAGCCTTAAATTCCTTGGGTGAGTCTGACGCAACCACTGACTGTCAGCCTAACAGACTCCACAGGTTTGTTGTGAGAATAAAAGGACAATTTAGGACCATGTTAGTGGCCTTGAGTTTCTTATAAGGAAAGGGTGGGTTACACTAACAGTGATGACAATGACATTTAGTGCTTATACATACAGATGACAATCACACTCAGGAAAAAAAATGTTTGGTTATCAGTAGCTATGTGAAGTGTGTGACCATGGTCTATTCTTTGCCTTTGAAAGTTCTGTAATGCATCAGCTCCTGTGTCTTCTTGGAGCAAGCTGTTCTTTTGGCACAAAACATGGTACATCTTGCAAATATAACCATTTGTTTTTCTAGCCATTTTCTGCAGTTACTTGCTTCACAGCAGACCTGTAGCACTTACTTAACAAGCCTAATATGAAGAATATAACTGTCACTTGTTTTCAGAATAGGAAAAAATCAAGCAAATTTTCTACAAATGTTAGAGAAAATGGCCTTCCTTCCCTAGCTCATTAGAAAGCACTATCTGGAATCTCTTGATCCATGAAATGGCAGTGCTTGAAATGAAGCTTGTATTATCTCTGGGAATTAACCCAGGCAGGGGCTATTTAAAGAGGACTTTAAGATGCATTTGGCTTCAGTATTTTGCAATGTGTGGCTGGACTATCACTCCAAGGGAGCTGGTGAGTTTATCCCATTTCGTTTCTGGCATTAGCAAATCCCATCTAGGAAAAGAATACCAGAACTGTCGTTGTTGCCTTATCTGGTTTGAAGGACTAATGAATTTGGGGAGGTGGGAGGAAATGAGAGGTGAATAGGCAAGTGTGCTCCACAGAAGTGGTATTGGACAGTGTTTGGCATCAAGCTATCTGAAGGAATACGTGAAGTCTTTCAAGGCCAAGGTCATGGCTGGCAGGAAGCAGCATGACCCAGACAACAGGACTCAAGAGGGCACAGACCTGCAGAAGGGCCGGAGACAAAGGCATTGTCCAAGAACTGTCCAAAAGTCAAAAACCAAGAGCATAAGGTCTAGGTAAGCACAGGTACCTGGATGAGCAAAGGCAGCCCCAATCCCAGAACAAGACAGAACCTTTACCACCAGGGCAAAGGATGGAGGGAAGAGCTGTTCTTATATAGCTCTTTCCCCAGGTTTCATAGCTGGTGCTTGTTAGGGATTGGGAGGTCCAGCAGAGCCTGGATCCTAGTCCTGCACTCACTGCTCCTCACTATTCTAGCTCTGGCAAGCCGGTGGAGCCATAGAGCAATTCAGATCCTGACACAGCCATACAAGACTACTTGAGGTTGGAGAAGAAAGGAGGGGACTTGTCCCTGGATCCAGGAGGAGGAGGTGAATGCCTCAGAGAAGGGGGCAGGGAGGTGCCTACTCCTCTAAAGATGGCAGTGGTTACTTCTTAAAAAGCCATACCTGTATCCAGGGGATGTAGAGCCATGAAAGAAATAAGTACCAGAGACAGGGTCTTTTCTTAGGTGGCCCCAGAAAAAAATGGCCTCCTCAGGGAAATCCATATGGTTCTCCCTCTGATGGCCTTTTGGAGGCTTTAAAAGACAGAGGGATATATCCAGAACTTACCTCTTTCCAGAGAAATAGTTTCATTTTCTTTCCATTTTATTCTTGGATTAGTTAGGATTCCTCACCCCTGCCCTTATGCTATAGCTCATCTACTCAGAAAGGTCTCCTGACTTTCTCTGTAACATTTTCAATGAATTGGAAGGGCCGAAAGGAAGAGGAAGTCCAATTCCACCAGTACAGCCAATACTGCATGAATTTGGTTCCAATCCCAATGCCGTCCAATATTCATTTTGTTGCCTTGGATTCCTCACAAGAGGGGGGGGGAAGGTGGGATATAAATGCAATATATAAATGTAATAATAACAGCAACAATGACCCCTGCCACTGGTGAATCCTACCAATAAGACACTATTGAGAATTTCTTCTCCTGGAGAAATTCATTGAAATTTGTTCCCCAATTTCTCTGTATACAAATATGGTGGAGAATTTGGGGAGAATTTGTGTACAGAAATACCTTTAACTGGCCTGTAGGTCTTCTTGCAGACCTTTCCAGGTCAACACTTGGGGCATCAAGGCATTATTCTTGGCTGTGTCAATTCTATTGTTGCCAACAGAGGAAACAGTTCGTATAAAAAAGTAAAAGAAGCAAGTAAAGGGAAACAACAAAGTTTAAATACTAATCACAACCCCCTCAAGATTTATGGTTATTGAGGCCCTGAATATCAATTATTTATATCGCTGCCTGTTTTCTTGCGGAAGGGGTACTTTAGCCATTTGAATGAAATGACATATTGTCGGAAGGAATTAAATGACATGCAATGAAATATTTCTGCTGAAAAATTACCCTAATACAATGATTGAATTTGTTCAGTCGCTCTGAATACTGCTATTACAAAGCAGATGCACATATCAGAACCACAAATTGTTTGATATATCAGTACAATATCAATAAACTCAACCACACTTTTGCTTTTCGGGTATTGTGAAACACGTACATCCTGCATTAGATCCAGCTTGCTCTCGGCTGAGTTTTGCTGGTGCTGCCAGCATTCAGGCAATAAATCCTGGCAAACCTCCTTTCTCCAGCCAGATCCTTGTTCCTCCATGAGTGAAGAGAGCCCTTCTGCAGCTGGTCAACATCCAATGGGAATGTTTTAGCATGGAATCCTGCACCAAGCAAGGGGCTGCTCCTGATAACCACAGGGACCTTCCTCTGGCCCCTTCCAGCTCCACTATTCTGTCATTCAAGTCATGAAGCCTCCTATTATTTGATGTATTTGAACTGACAACTCTCCTGCTTTTGGATCCCTGGGAAGCCTGAATTTTACATCTTGGGCACTGAACTTGGAGCAATCCTTGTGCACAAGGTTGAGCTTGTGTGTGTAATGATAAGTTCCATTGGGTTAATTTGTAGAAGAGTCTAAATGAGGGCCACAGTAAATAGTCTTTTTTTTAAAAAAAATAAGTTTTCTTATTATTTTCTACTAATTAACAAACCTAACAGAAAAAAAGCTAAAATTCATCAATCATCAAAAACATCAGACCTACTGGGTTAGCCCCCCATATTTTTTCTTTGTATAGTAAACCATAAACATATTTAAATCCATGCATAGTCCCCTTTTTCTAGCCAATAATAAAAAGAATTCCAAGTTTGATAGAAATCTTTATATTCTTTCTCCTTCGGAGACAAATTCAAATCTGTCCATTTCGGCATAGTCCAAGATCTTTATTTATTTATTATTTAAAACATTTCTATGCCGCCCCCATCGCAACAAAGCCTCAGGGTGGCTCACAAAGGATACATAAATACATAAATAATAACAATATAACAATTTTAAAAAATTGTTTAAAAACCCCCAGTGCATTCTAGGCTAAAAATTTAAAATCCTATTAATTCAAATAATTTAACAATTAAAATAAGTTTTAAATAAAAAGGTCTTAGCCTGGCACTGAAAAACAAATAATGACGGCGCCAGGCAGACCTTTCTAGGGAGCGCATTCCATAGATGGGGCGCCACCGCAGAGAAAGCCCTCCTCCGGGTACTCACCCTCCTAATATAATTCACAGAGGGTTCCCGGAGAAGGGCATTCGTTGCCGATCTCAAGGGGCAGGAGGGCATATATGGACGCAAGCGTTCCTTTAGATATCCAGGTCCCAAGCCATTTAGGGCTTTATAGGTCATAACCAACACCTTGAATTGGGCCCGGACTTCAATCAGGAGCTGGTGGAGCTGACGGAGAACTGGGGTTATATGAGAACAACGCCCAGTCCCTGTCAGCAACCTGGCAGCTCTATTCTGCACCAATTGAAGTATCCGGACCGTCTTCAAGGGTAGCCCCATGTAGAGCACGTTACAGAAATCTAATCGGGAAGTTACCAGCACGTGTGTCACTGTCGCCAGGCAGTCGTTCTCCAGGAAGGGATGCAGCTGATGTATCAGCCGAAGCTGAAGGAAAACGCTCCTCACCACTGCCATCACCTGAGCTTCTAGAGACTGCTCAGGGTCGAGGAGCACTCCTAAGCTGCAAACCCTGTCCCTAGAGGGAGTGCAACTCCATTTAGGACAAGGCCCAAGTCCCCCATCCCGAGGTCCAAGCCACCCACCAACAGGACCTCCATCTTGTCTGGATTGAGCTTCAGTTTATTGGCCCTCATCCAGCCCATTACCTCAGCCAGGCACCGGTTCAGCACAGCCACTGCCTCACCCGGATTGGTGAAAAGCGAGAGGTAGAGCTGGGTATCATCAGTGTACTGATGATTCCGCAGCCCACATCTCCTGACCTCTCCCAGTGGTTTCATGTAGATGTTAAATAGCAAAGGGGACAAAATGGACCCCTGCGGAACTCTATGGCATAACTGCCATGGCGCAGAGCCATAGTCCCCCAGCACCACCTTCTGAAATCAGCTGTTGAGATAATCGGCTGTTGGTCTATAATTGGCGGCCACCTCTGGATCCAGGGATGCCTTCTTCAGGACTGGCCAGACTACCGCCTCCTTTAAAGGTCTATAATTGGTTGACCACCTCCAGGATCCAGGTCCTAGTCCCATCCTTGGCTTTCTTAAGTAGCCAAGATGGGCATGGGTCTAGTAAGCAAGTGGTAGGATGTACTTGTCCAAGCACCTTGTCCACATCATCAGGCCGCAACAACTGAAAATCATCCATTAATTGAGGACTCAACGGCTTCGATGGCGTCTCCCCAGTAGAATCTGATTCAATAGCAGAGTCAAGCTCGTGGCGAATCTGAGCGATTTTCTCCCTGAAATGCTTGGCAACGTCGTCACAGCAGGCCTTCAAGGGTGGCACAAGATCTTTCTTTGGGCCCGGATGTACCAGCCCCTGCACCACCCAAAAGAGCTCCGCCAGGTGGCATTGTGAGGAGGCCATGGAAACGGAGAAGAATTTCTTCGCCATCCTCCCCGACACAGCATAGGCCCAATAATGGGCTCTTAAGTGTGTTTGGTCAGAATCACCCAGTGATCTCGTCCACCTATGCTCTAGACGTCTCCCAACCTGCTTCATCGCCCGTAATTCAGGTGTATACCAAGGAGATGAACGGGCTCTGCCAGGTGGGAGAGGACGCTTGGGAGCGATCGTGTCAATAGCCCTGGTCATCTCCTCATTCCACAGTTCAACCAGGGCATCGACAGGATCACCAGCCTTGTCAACCGGAAAATCCCCCAGAGCTTCCAGGAATCCATCAGGATCCATCCGGCTCCGGGGGCAGACCAGTACAATCGAGTCTGCACCCTTGCAGAGGGAAAGGCCGCTCTCGAGCTCAAACCTTATGAGGAAGTGATCTGATCATGACAAGGGCGTCAAACTTAAATTCCTCACCCTCAGATCACCCTCTTCCTGCCCCGTCGAGAAACCCAGGTCCAGAGTGTATCCACGTTCATGGGTCCACGTTTTTAAAATCAGTTCATCGGTAGGTGGCTCTTCACTCTTCCAATGTTGGGCAAAATAGTCTTCTAAGCATACATATGGAAAATTTCTCTACTCCAATGTATGTATGTATAAGCCTATTTGGAGCAGGACTAACCATAGATGGAATGTTAAACCCCTGTCCCAATGGCCACCTTGGTTTATCCTAAATTTCCATGTTCCCTGTAGGGGGTTAAAAAGAAAAAAAGAGGTAAATGCCTTGAAATCAATTGAGACAGTGGACAATTACATTGCAGTAAAACTACCCATCTTTCATGCCTTCAGTATGTGTAATTAGAAGAACATCTAGATTGGTTCTTAGTATCACAGGAGTAACATATTTTCCTATTAATGGTTTGTTTCTTTAAGGGATTTCTAGTCCTCATTTCAGAATAAACATAGATTGCATTGTACTTTGAAATACAAAAAAAGTGATCAAAGCATAACAATCTATAATATTCTGTACCTAAATCAAGTCACAGGGGACAGGAAACCTCAGATCCTCTCTCTCATCTGTCTGCTTGTTCTCATCCCTGTGAAGTTATCTTTCAGCAGAAAGGCAGGTGCATAGGCCAGCCTCACAAACAGGATGAAAGAGGAGGTGTCTGACCTTAGCTCAGTGTGAAACTTCAAGCAGGACTGGATTGAAGTGGTAGTGCTCTCTGGAAAGGCTGGACCATCTCTGGTCCAGCAAGGCCACCTCCAATGAGGCAAGGTGAGGACTGTCAGACCTGGATATAGCACTGACAGACACTCACATAAAAGTAATTGTCTCAGCTACATGCAGGGGCCTTCTGGAGCCTTGTAAATGCTGGCAGCAAGAGCTGCAGTTTTAACTCTGTCCCCTCTGAACACCTGCCTGCTTCTTAAAGGGCAACTGTCCATTTCTGTAGCTACTATTTCCTAAAACACTGAAAGGGTGACCTGGACAACACCACAACTTCTGGGCTGAAAGATCCCAGAGGAGCAGGTCATTGTTTATTAGATTAAGCCTCCACTTCTCTGAATTCTCCTCTGAGCTAGAGGTGGGATCAAGGTGACAGATCATAACAGGAGGAGAATGCATTGTGACAAAGGAACCAAGACTGGGATTGACAGCACTGAAAAAAGGAAGGGAGGTGACACTGGTGGATCATTGGCTGCTTATTAACTATATGTGCATGTCCTGAATTAAACCATTCATGTCAATGAAGGGCAATGTGCTCTTGGAGCCATGTATGCCATTAAAATGAATGGGGAATTTACATTACACATTGAAGTTCTTATTTCTGGAAGACAGAGTTAAACTGGATAGAAAGTCAAACTATGAAAACACAGCTGCTTGCATATAGCAAATTTTGGTATGCATTACTATATTAAAAATCAAGGATGTGTGTTCCTGTTACCCAGATTCACGTTTGCCAAATGCAATAAGCATAAATTTTTAGAGCACTGGGCTCGAAATTTCTTCTGCATTTTTTGCTATCATTCTTATTCAATCTGATGGGAAAAGAATTGCTTTCCTATCCCGCTACATGCAGGCACACAATGCCTTTTAGGTGAAATTCTTGTGGGTGGGTGAGAGAAAAGCTAAGGCTGGTCAACTCTGCTGACAGATGCCTGTGCAAACAAGCACAGTTCTTGAAAACATCCATACAATAATGATACAGTCTTCATGACTCACTTGCTCCATTGTTCCTTCTCTCCCCATTTCAAGACTTTTGGGGTCATTCTACCCTATTAAGCATTCGTTTCTGCAAGGCAGCAGCCAAATTTTCTCTAATTTCTTCAGCAGTTAGACACTCCTTGAGATGGCTGGACTGCTTGATGCATGTATGAAAGCTTAGAGTCTGGTGTCTGATATGTCCACTTGGCTCAGCTGCCTTATTTCCCAAAAGATGGCATAATGTGCCATCATTTGGGGAACATCCAATCCCAGATTAGAAGAAAACACAGCTGAGCTGCTGAGTGCAGCCAAGCCAGGGTTAGAAGCTTTGTTGTTCCTCAGACATATGTCTGAACGATCCTCAGACATATCTTTACTGGAGAGCACATCCCCAGTTGCAGTTTCTGCCTTGAAAATCACCAGTAATCCCCCACCCACGTTGCAGGGCAGAAACGTTCTAATACGAGTAGGGGGATCACATTTGACCCTGCCTTAGTCTGTGAACCACTTGTCTCCAACATATCTCCTGTGAACACCCGTGAAGATTAAAAAAAAAACCCAAAACTTTCCCACTTTTTTAAAGCAATGTATATTAATTTGTATATATCTATGGTAAAGAATACATATGAAATAAATATATATGAATACACAACTTTCTATCAGTTATGCATGGGCTTGCTCTTTTTCTCCATCTATCTTCATTCTTGCTCTTTCTCTTCTTTCCCCATCCCCAGCCTTCTTCTTCGTTCTTCCTTCCACACTTCCTTCCTTCCTTCCTTTTTGTACCCCATGTTATCATTCAGCTTCCCACTTCTATCATCACTATTTCTCTCTGCCAACATTTTACCTCACTGTATCTCCTGCTCCTGTCTCCTAGCCTCATCCTTTCTCATTCATCTTACCTTTGATATACCATATCCCCCTCTCTCCTGGTCTCTGGCCTTGCTATTTCTCCCTGTCTTTTGACTAGCCAGGCCTCCACATGTGGTAAAACCAGGCTAACTGGAGTAAATGGCTCATTCATTCCTACTTTTCTCTTGTCGTTGTCCAGTAAAATCTAAATTTGGGCTTGCTATTTTGTTCTTGACTTGTACTAGCATATTTGAAATCTCATAGGAGCAATCCTTAACATTGTTTCAGAATGAACACCCCTTTATGCCTTTGGAATCCTGATTCCTTGCCAAAAAATAAAAAAATATCCCCAGCATTCCATACACTAGACCTTAATCATTTAGACAGGTGTCCTCTGATACCTTTCTCTTCCTTGTTTTTATTTCCAAACGATCAAGATATTTCCACAGAAACTTTGGGTTTTCTGTAATTCCTCCTCCTTTGTTTTTGTTTTGCTTTGCAAGACTTGGTGTTGTGTTCCCACTATGACTTCATTATGAGATTGTCAGCCCCCTTGAGCTTCCTTTTCATTCAGTTTACGACTTCCCAGGATTTTGCTTTGCTTACTAACTCCCTGAGTTTGTTGATATTATGATGCAATCTATATAAAAGCTAACCTTGCATTTTCTATTGCTATTTGATCAATGACTCTGACAAAACGTGTGAGTGATTATTCATAGGCTGGCTTGATGAAATGATTGATGTACAGTTATATTTGGATCATAAAGATCAAACAGTGCACACAGACTGCATTTTGGTTTTGCCCTGGTCTTGGAAAGCACATATTCCTCTTTCAATGGCACACAGGAATATTCCCAGTTCTAGAACTGAATGAGGGACTAGTCCTTTTGGAGGCATCCACAGGGCATTCTTATCCCCTCTGGCAAGCTGGCTCAACAAAATATGTTAGGTGGCTCTTTCAGAAAGGGTTTCCATGACTGGTTTGACAGAAACACGGGGGGGGGGGGGTTAAAAGCCATGGTGGCTTGTTAACTATGCCCACACACATTGCACAGTTTAGCATCTTACCCTTACTGGGCACAACTTGTTATGATGTCTGAACTTCATATGGTGGGTAGCTGGATTGGTTAACAGACCACCCAGAACCCATGGTCTGTTTTGGACTTCTGGTTAAGAAGCCACAATGAATTTTTAATCACCCTCATGTGATGTGAAGCTTAGGGCTAATGGGATGGGATCTAATCAGTGAATAAGTATAATGTGAACTGGTCCAGTATCTCTTTAAGGCTGACTCTGAGTTTTGCAAGAGAAAGGACCTTCTTGAGAGGAAAGGTTCTGCTTTAGAAGGTCTGTTCATTTGATTTTGGGGATCTCTCATGCACCACTGCTCATACCTTTCAGTGAAGTCTTCTGACTCTGTGCATTTCCCATGCCCTACCATCAACACAGATGGTCCAGTATAAATTTGCATCCAACCTAGGGCCTACTTAGCCCTGTATTAAAAGATAGTTATAATCAGCATTGCTCCAATGGCTAATGACCCTCTCATGGACTGGGGCCACTGTACAGTGGGATCCAAATGGGACAGTTCTGTATCCTATGCAGCTTTTCCATCCTTCAACACTGTTTCACTTGGAGGTGGGGGATCTTCATGTGGGATTCTCCATTGCTTTAAAATGCTTGGATAAATCTTATTTTTTAATTGTTGGAAGGAGTAGATCTGAGGAATGTACAAAATTGTGATCCATCTGTCAGGAGTAATCCACTCATCCAGATCATTCAATTGCACAGACAGGACTGGGTTTCTTCCACATGTCTGATTTATCGGATTCTGTGGCCAGCTTGCCCATTGGTACGAAGAAAAAAAAATCTAACCTTTAGGGAACCTGCTGTCTGAAGTGAGATTTGAAAAATGAGGAGGTTTGGCAGAGTAATGACTTCTGTTAAGAATATTCTTGCTATTTACTTACCTAAACAATAATATGAATAAATATTTTACCGTATTTCTTAGTGCTGTTTCTGATCATCTGGTGCTCACCTGCATTTTAGTGACTGGCTTTTTATCAGGAAGCTGTCCTAGTGTAGGACACAGAGCACACAACACTTTCAGAGATTCTAAATCACCAAGCACTGCTCAGAGAAGGGTTGGAGGAAAGAATGGAAAGCTCTCAATGAAGATGCAGCACACAGAAATCATTCCAATCTTGAATTATATTTATGCATACAATGCCCCCATCATCTGTCGTCAGGACAGTAGCATACTTTTCTAATTTCCTATTGCTAGTTGTTATGCTTGATAATCTTTTGCCTGCATCTGCTTAATATTTATTGCATTTATATCTTGCCTTTGTTCCTTGAAGTTCAAGATAATATGCAAGGGATTCTAAGTCTGTCTCTCATTGACCAGACCAAAGCCTGCTTTCTGTGCCTCCTGACCCTGTCCATAATGGGGTGAGCTTTGAACATGGGCCACCATACTTCGAACACTGGGCTTCACTGGGATCTGAGCCAGGATCTCCTGAAGCCTTCAAATTTTACAAGAAGAAACAAGTGGAAGGGTCTATACAACCTTACTCTTTGCTATCTACAAGAGGAAACAATCTTGTTCTATAATCCTGACAGAACTGACAGATACCATAAACAGTTAAAGAACATGCTGAGAACCACTGGAAGAATCAAGTTTGGATGAAAATATTCAAGGCCAGTTGGCATTACCATTAGGAAAAAGAAGACAAGGTGGTGGATGTCAAAAGGAGGGGCAACAGCTGCTCCACCCTAGTTGTTTCTCCTTAAGGCCCCAGCCTTTCCCTTTCATTGGAGGACAGCACTGCATTGGACATGTAGTCTGGCTTGTGCCCCCTGTGCTAGCTTGTGACCCTCAAATGCAGTGGAAGCTGCTCTGTAACATTCAGCTGCAAGTCTGGCCAGCTTCTGCACATGGAATGCAGCTGGAGACACATCTTGTCTTTGGCCTCAGAGAAGAAAGCATCTCAGGCCAAGCTTGGTAATTGATTTATATCAGGAACAGCCAAGAACAGCTTTGCACATGTCATTGGGTAGATGAATGTCATCTACTAGCATGTGCACTAGCATGTGTTTCAAGGGGGTCTCTGTGCTATAAGCCTGAAATCACAAAATCATCTTAAAAGGGGTAGACATATTGAGCCAGGATCACCCTGCCTTTTTAAAGGTTATTCCTACACAACAGTTTCAAGTGAAAAGGAAGCGCGTTTAATGAATCTGTCATCCTGTTATTATTATTAATAAAGGTTTAGCTTCTGACTGTGCCTCCTGTTTTATTAATACTTTCAAATTTCTCTTTGATTTGAGGAACAACTAAACAGCTCCTCATTATTCATTGCTTTTGCCATCCTTTAGATGTTACAGAGCTTAAATCCTCTCATGTGCCTTTGAAAAGAGATCCCTCCCGCTCCTCACCCTGGTATGGATCAGATAAGATGAAGCAGTTCCACAACAGCAGCACACTTTGACAAACAAAAGGAAACTTTCCTTTTACCATCTGTCTAATAATTGTTTCTTGCTCCTTCAACATGTTGAAGGGATTCCCCCCTCCTGCTGTGAGTTCTTTTGTCTCAGAGTAGCATTTCTTCCTTGCTCCATCTTTTTTTTCTGCTTGTTTCTTATTGGTTTTATAAATATTTGTAGCATTGCTAATGCTAGAATATAGTAGAATGTAATAAATCTGAGTTTAGGTCAAATATTTTAAGGCTGTTAAATACATTTTAAGGCATGGGTGGCAACTTGAGGCTATGATGGATGGAAGGTGCAGTTCAAAACATCTGAAGGGTCACATGTTAACCATCCCTGGTTGAAAGCATAGTCTTGCAACACCTCTATACTGCAAATTGGCACATATTTCAGTTGAGTAATTAGTGATTTCTACTGGTGTGATTTGCGCATGCAACTCTTTCTGGTTTCCAAGGAACTTAGAGCTAGCACAATGTGAAGGTCAGGGTGTTGGACTGAGTACCTGGGAGATCTGGGGTTTAGTCCCTGCTTGACCAAGAAGCTCATTAGGTGACTTTAGGCCAGTCATTCACTCAGCCTAACCCACCTCACAAGATTGTTTTTCTAATATTAAAGTGGAGAGCAGGCGGACAGTATAAGCCACCTTACATTACTTGCAAGAGGAAAAAAAGGTAGGCCATAAACACAATGTAATAATTCTGTCTCCTTCCCCAAGGCCATCAAAATGAAGCCATGCCTTTTCGTTTGCAGGAGCCACAGAACCATATTTTTTCAACAGTTTATTTGGAACTAATATCTCTGGATAAATTTCTTCTTCACACTTCAGTGCACCGGGAGTCCTGTTTTGTTAATAAAGTGGGTTTGGGAAGTATTTGTCATTCCCTTTTGATCTTTGGTGACTGAGTGCTACCCTGTTGATGTACCATTGTCACACTAAAAATGCCAGCTGTGCCAGGGCCACTATTATTTAGTATTATCCTGGGGAAACTAGTTATTCTTTCTCTTAAGAACCTTATTTAGACATGATATATGGCACATTAGAAGTCTAGTTTTAAAAGTTCTGTATTTTTTCCTCTTTACTTAAAGGGAGAATTTTGATGTGCCCATGAATGTGGGGAGAAGAGGAAGCACATATGAGCTGCACTTCCTATTGCCCAGCATACCATACAATATCATATCATATCATCATCATATCTCATAGCTTAAGAAGAGTTTCCACACATTTCACCTACAAGGGCATAGGAAGAGGCAAGTATGTCTATTTCTGCACTCTGTTTTTTGCATATTTTTATCCCTCTTCCATTCCCATTAATTTTAATTAACTCTCCAAACATATTTGAAAGGTTATATCCAGTTTAAGTCATGTGCAACTGAACTTGTTAAAGGAGACATCTCTATGTTCATCTCCATGACAGCCAAACCAGAAGGTCAGGGGACCCCCTTTGAATGAGATGCGCTGTGGTATGTGTGTGATGCACACATTAGACTGGGTGGTTTAGTTACATCCCCTTTGCATAGGAATTCACAAAGATTGAATTCTTCAAGCATCTACAACAAAAAGATACATAAATGTTCCATGCATCAGCAGTTGTGCCATGCGCATGTGCTAAACATATAAGCTTTCCCTTGCAATGGGAGTATAACTAAAACATGGGAAGGGGCATGGGTGTGCATGCAAGCTCTGCCCCCAATGTCTCTATGTCCCTGATGGCGTGAGGACATTGATTGGTATGAAGACTAAAAAGTGGTTGGAATCATTTGGTTTATTGTGCTTACAGCTCACTAGAGAGGAGAACCTAGGATTCCAGAGATGGACACCATCAAGGAGCTACCCATGCCAGGAGACCCAGTGAAACCATGGAACCATCCTTCAAGGAGATGGGGATTTTCATTTTGAGATGGAGGCTGGGTGAACATCTAGCCCTGACAGCAACATGTAAGCCCATAGAAGAGGCTCAGTTCAAAGGATGACTCCTCAAGGGAAAAGAAATCTTCACAAGCAAGGTCCTGCTTATGAGTAGAACTGCTACTGATGGAACAAACTGCATCTGAGACCAAGATATGCATGCTGATTCCTGAATGAATAAGTCAAAGCTTGCTGTTCCTGGAACCAGTGTCCTACTTTCAGGTCCAGTGTCCCATATCCCTGATCTTATTTTGGGACTGAACTGCCATGGTATTGACCTCTTGCTTGACTCTGCTTCTTGGGCTGAAGCTACATCTAAACAAGATTTGTTAAAATCTCACAATATTGCTGCTGTTCTGTCTGCATCTTGCATTCCTTACCCCTTACACAGTAACATACACGCAATGTTCCAGCCATTTCCTCACATCACACATACATTCCTTGGCCCTACCCATGGTTGCTAGCTTGTAGCCACTTGAAACATGTCAGGAGCTGGGAAAGAGATGCTCGCAGGTAAATGGCCCTTTAAGTTTTCCCTTTTATGTTTGCTCTTACTCCATTAGCTATGTGCAAGTTCAAAGGGGAAAAAGGGGGAGGGGGTTACAGCTTTTCTTTCCCAGAACACAAAATAAGTGAGAAAAGACTCCTATGCTTGGATCTGTCCTTGACCTCCCATCCCAACTCAAGAAGACTGTTTCCCCCTTTCCATCCACCCAAAAGCCGGCAAGAACTGCTGTGCTCCCTCCAGTGCGGACTTTCCCATGAGTTAGTGCCATTGAATTCAATTGGTTTTAGTAGAGTGGAAGGCCACTGAAGATTAAGTGACTCACTTCTGAGCAGACATGTATTTTAGCTAGCTGTTTTCTAAGCAAGAGGAGAGAATAGACAATCAAAGAGATATGAAATGACAGCCCAAAGTTTCTTTTTGTCAGAGGGGACAGGATAGAAGTCCTTAGGGGATGGCAAAGACAGAAAAGCACCTGAAAGATCGCTTCCTAGTTTTGCTGATCTTGAGCCTGGATGGGACACTTTCGCCCCCTGCCCTCTCCCCAGCACCAGGGAAGACAAAGAAAGCACCATGTGAGCACAAACATAACGGCATACACCACAACTGAAGCAAAGGCAGGAGGAAAGTTGGAGTTACTCTGTTCATGAAAATATTGGAATAGAAGGAAAGAGACAATGTGACAGAGGCAGAAAACAAGCACCATCATGCATGGCAGGAGTCACTCTGGTGAGGCAGAACTGCATTAAAAGCTTGGCATAGATCAGTCTTGGACTAAAGGAGGGATTTTTTGGGTGGGGGGACCTTCTTACCTGATGTTACTGCACTTTTTGCAGTTACCTAGTTCCTAACTACTCCTGCCTTGAACTGTTCTCTTATTTATTTTATTTATTTTTATTATTTATTAAAACATTTTTATGCCGCCCCATTCGCCGAAGCCTCGGGGCGGCTTACAACAAAAAAAATTAAAATAACATTTTAAAATATATACAATAAAATACAAATATATAATATAAAACATACACTATAAAACAAGCCGCCCTGGCCAAATAAAATTCAATAATATTAACATTTAAAATACTGCTTAAATAAAAAGGTCTTATGGGACTGGCTCCTTTGCCTACTTATCAACTAGCCATTGGGATTTTCCTAAATTTGACCTAACTCTTAGTCTGGCCAACCAAAGCAAGAGAACACTAGTCAGAGTAGGGGGTACCTACCTCATCAGAGTTTCTGGTTTAAGGTAAATACCTGCTTTAGTTGCACTCATTTTGCAGCTCGGTGTCTGTAAAGACTTTTACAATTATGTTCAAAATGATTGTCAGTGAGCTTGAAAGACATCAACATTCATTAATATCATGAAGCTCAGGATGTTACTTCTACAAAATTGAGATCCATTGAGAACACATAGTAAATTGGGGTATCAACTGGGAATTTGAATGCTCAAAGTAATATACCAATTATTATCCATGATATGCATTCAAAATAGAATTTATGTCAACCTAGTGGACCCTTCCTTCCTGTCTCTCTCTCTCTCTCTCTCTCTCTCTCTCTCGCTCTCTCTCTCGCTCTCTCTCTCTCTCTCTCTCTCTGTGCGTGTGTGTATGCGTGCTCATGAACACATCTTAAAAAGACTTTCTTGTGCAACCACTTGAAATCCCATAAGTGAATTCAAATACACTGCATACTTGCTCGCCTGTTCTAGCTGAATAAATTGCTAAGTTTGCAAAGAAAAAAAGCAATGTACATAGTTCTGCAGTCAATGGCCACAGATTATCAAGTGACAGGGTCATTAAAACAGTTCCTAAGGAAAAGGGGAGAAATATACTTTACATTAACATTAATCTCTAAAAGATTTTTGCTAATAATAATTTGGCCATGGGTCCTGTCTTTCCCTATTTTGTAGATGACTAGGAAACATTCTTATATTGTTCGAGCCTGGTAGAGAGAATAGGATTCTTAGCAATAAAATGTTTTGCGTAGGAATGAGAAAAATATAATTGTAGCTGGGAGAAGCCTGTATTTTCAGTAGTGATTATGGTGGTATGTTCCTAAAGGTAATATAATTGCAGGGAAGGAAGGTAGGTGATGTTGTGATTTATTTCAAATAGCAGAGTAGAATAGCAGAAGGGAGGAGAAATGACAGGACAGTCCACCAATCCTGCATGGACCTTACCAAGGCAATAGGCATACTTATATATTCCACATATAAAATAGTTTCTCTCTGTGTGTGAAACAAGGAAAACTGGATATCTATCAGATCATTGGCCTCAATAAAATTTTGTAGATGGAATACCCACAGGTAAATCATGCCTACTATCAGTTATAATTTGTATACTTTTCCTTTCAATAAGATGCCATAGAGACTATATGTTTGCCACAGAGTAGTAGTATTAACCAACAAGTAGCTCAGATTATTTCTTTCCTATTTCTTTTCTTTAATACATCTTCTCAAACCAAGAAGCTTCAAAGCTGAAGAGGCGTTTGGAGGTAAGGTGACTCGCAGGTGGGTGGTTGCTGGTACTTATAAGACACTCTCTCACCTCACTTCCTCTAAGATTTTCAGTGATCCCAAGCCATGTTAAAAGAGAAAATCAAAGGTAATCAGTGAACAGATAGACCCTCTTACATGCAAAACACTACAGGTGATAACAATAGTCATACTATTTATATAGCACTTACAAAGCATATGAATAAATTATCTCCATAAATATAAAATGTAAAATGGATAAATATTATCATCCCTATGTTACATAGGCAAGGACAGAAGCTGATACAAGATGGCTTAACCCACCTTTCACACACACATGCACACACACCTCCCTCACACCTCAGAGTTCATGGCTTAGATGAAATTTGACCAGAGACACTATACTTAAATATAGTATATGCTATACTTATTCTATACTTAAATATAGAAAAGATGCAATCCTTGAGCCAGTCAAATATCAGCTGGATGTTGTATTTCTTATAATGGATTGGGATCCCATCAGAGGGATATGTTGGCCAGCCAGGTGGCCTTCTGCTATGTCCATGGAAAGCTCCAGAGCCTTAGATGATCCCCATCTATGGTGAGTGTGTATGATAAAGTGAGAATTCCAAGGTTGTTGGGGAATTTCCAGGTATCTACAAGATCTTAACTCCTCCACCCAGCCCTATTTCTCTGGCATCATCTATAAAGAAGCCTTCAACTATTTATGTTACTGTGTTTGTTTATTTGTGGATTTATTTAAGGAACTGTGAACACGTTCTTCAGACAAGCAGGCCATTACAGCAATGTATTTCTAATCAGTAAAATTCCCTGCCCACAGGTATACTTTCTAAAGAGATAAGATACACAAAGAAAATGCAAAGGGAAGACAAAAATGCAGAGCCTTCCAGAAAGTGCCAGAAAAAAGAAGAGTATTTTTTGCCTATAGCAAACCTGCAGGGATTAGAAAATGGTGATACCTGTTCAACAGTGCCTGCTCCCAATTCATGACCACAAAATTGATTTAAAAAATCTGTCTTCACCTTCAAACCTTGCTTTAAGAGACATACATGTTAGCAGCTCTTTATACATCCATGCCACACCTTTTGGTGTTTCAAAACATTTTCTTATCCTAAATGAAGAGCCCAGAAGAGGAGGAGGAGGAGGAGGAGGAGGATCCCAAGAAGGACAATGTAGCAGTTTTTCTCAAGCAGTGATCAAATAATCATCATTATGCTGTGTGCAAGCCAAGTTTGAAAGAGTATCTTCCACAGAATTAAAAGACAAGAATGAAATATTGCAGATGGGTAGATAGTAAAGCAGGGGTAGTAAGAGTCTATGGAAACAAATTATCTCCAGATAATCCAATTGCCTGTTGCTTGCAGATCTCCAATCTGTTAATTATTTCCATTCATCCTGCATCAGATATCTGCTCTAGAGATTCATTAAAAGCCCATCCAAAGCTGCAAAATTATCCAGCATCTTTTATTTCCATCAAAGCTCAGCTACATTCTTACTTTGAAAGCCCTGAAAAGCCAAGTAACCTGTCTCAGGTATAACATATAATCCCATTAGTAAAGTCAGTACTTATTAGCGTGAATTTGTGCTTACCAGTGTACATTGACTCATACTCCCTGCATCTGCTGCATCGAAGACTGTGGGAAGGAGACTCACTGGAGCGGAGGGGCTTTGTGGTCAACCTTACAACAGTTTTCTTATTTTATTCTATTTTATTTTGTGGACCCAATGTAAGAACTATTCTTAATCACACCAAAAGTCTCCCCAGTCTAACATTTTATTTTGGCAGGGACCACAGGAAACCTGTGGGAAGCCAACAAGCAAAACCTGCACAAGCAGGACTTGTTCATGTTCTCCATCATCTGGTCTTCAAAAGTATACTGCCTTTGACACTGGAGGTTATATAAAGCCACCATAGCTAGCAGCCATGGATGTCCTTGTCCTTCATGAATCTCTCTAATCCCTGTAAAACCATACAAGCTGGTGGCACCTGTATGTCTGGTATTAAATTCCATCGTTTAGCTATTCACTGTGTAAAGCAATAATTCTTATCTGCTCTGATTTTCCCACCATTCAGCTTCATTAGAGGACCTCAGATTCCGGTATTATGAGGCAGCTTTGCAAGAAGTAGAGATAGTGGCTAATGGAGGTCTTTTTCTATCTATGCTAAGAATGAGTAGATAGTAAAAGATGAACAGGACTGCTAGGATAGTGGAATGGCATAATGCACAATCTCTTGAGCCATGATGATGGTGTGTAAGACTTCACCGGACTCATCAGTCTATTCTCTGTTGCTTCACTGGTTACTCCGCAGGCAGTCGTAATACTGAGCCTAAGGAGGTCTGGAAGTGGTCAGAGTTTGATGGAGTGCAATACAATAAAAAATAAATATCTCTTTCTGGGTCGTGTGTCTTCCAGACAGCCATGCAGTCATACGGACTGCTTTCTAAAGCCTTTCATGGGCATTTGTGATAGCCCAGTTATACTTGACTACAGAGGATATTTTTCATGACCAGCTGAGCCCCTTCCCAGGTTAAGATCTGCTCAGGTTATGTCCCACTCAGAAGAATTAACAGGCACACAGGTCATCTCTGGAGAGATGTACTGAATTAAAATTATAGTAATTATTTCTATATCAATACATGCCTGCGTGCCCATGCCATCACACACACATGCACACACATTATTCCATGCCATGCACTTCCGTGTTCTCTTTTCACCTCTAGTTTTGCAATGTGTAATGGGATGCCCTAGTTCTGGGTTAGGTTTTCTACATGCTTGTAACGTATGGACATCGGGCGTTTGCTAATCAGCTATTTCAGAATCCTGGCCTAAACCACTTTGGTTATCAAGACCTCTGAGATGCTGTGCAATGTGGCAGGTAGAGTCTTGGAGTGAACCTGGGGAGACCAGGTTCATCATTTGGCCATGAAGCTCACTGGTTGACTTTGGATCAGTCACTAAGTCTCAGTCTAACCCACATCACAAAGCTGACAATAGAATGGAGAAGAAGCAAAGAAGGAAATCTATGGTGAGCCAAGTCCCATTTCTGCATAAATTTGATAGCAGCCTTATCTCCATTCAGGCAATCTACCTGACATGGAAAATCAAGGATAATCATCCTAGCTCTACCCCCCTCACCACCATCAAGTCAAAATGTGGTGGGAAAGAATGGGAAAGTTAACACTATGTGGCAACATTAAATGATGTTTTTTCATACTTGAAATATATACAGGGTGGACCAAAAGTAGTATACAGAATTGATCAGGTCATGTTTAGTCTCAGGTGCTCGAAGTGTCCTCCATCAACATTGCAACATTCCTGGAACAAGTCGCCAACAATATATCCCAAATTCCAATTAGCACCAATGTTGATAAATGCTTGCAAGGTGAACTCCTTCAATGTGTCCATTGTGTGAAGTCCTTTGTAACCCGATCAGTACAGTATACCTACTTTCGGCCCACCTTGTATATACAGCTACTGTAAAATAAATCAGATTTTTTGTGGTCAAAAAGGGCAGGCATTGCTATATAAGAAGCCTGCTAAAATATATCCCAAGCCACAGACTTGTTAAGCTGAAGGAGGAAGATTTAAGATGATTTAACCACATTGACATTAATCTGTTTAAATTGACTTAAATCAAATTATTCTGATTTAATGACTTGAGGATGGAGTGTGCAAGCAAAGGCCACCAAGGAATGTTGAAGTTTGGCTAATTTATGGTATCTTTCGATGTAACTGTATGGACAGGTGATATAGGGGAGGAATCTGGAAGCTCTGTGCCAGGCTGGTAATGTAAGAGAACACTCAATTCCTTTTGGGGATTTTAAAATAACATTCTCCTCCCTCCCTCCCTCCCTCCCTCCCTCCCTCCCTCCCTCTCTCCCTCTGCCCCATCTAGAACATGTGTGATTAGTTTATGACAGCAGTTTCCATTGCCTAAATTATTATCATTCTATTTAAATTTTATCTGTGACGTGTCAGGAAGAATTGGTGACCCTTGTTTTAATAGGTTAATCAGTACCTGAAAAACTGCTCTGCGACTCTGCTACCCTTTTGAGAACTATTTCATATATGAAACATTCCAGAGTGAAGTCTGTGTGTAGAAAGAAGAAAAACTTCTAAATGAAACTGCCCAGGGATGTCTTTAACATGATAAAGCCAGAAACCTTTGCTATCCCAATGGGTAGTTCTGAGATTGGTGCCATAAAGTCCAATTTCCTTTCTAACGCTTGTATGTGACTTCTTTTTTAATTGTGGAGAAAACAGTATTGGAATGGAAGTCTGAAATCTCCAACAACTTTGTTACACTTGATAAATGTACATCATGAATAGTAGAAGTGAAAGCTTTGTCTAACCAGGTTTCCTATTCTAGTTTGTTTTTAATGTGTGGCTCTTCTAATATAGGCATGGTTTTAAACTATATACTATACTTCTGCTAAATATATTATGCTTGAATCTGCTTGCAGATAATAAAGTATCAAATAAAGTGGGTTATAGCCAATATTAGACTAGCTGAACAGCTGTAAGATGTATTTTTCAACTAGCTGCTGCACACGTGACAGTGGAAAAAGTAGTACAAGCAACACTTTATATAATGAGATACACCTGAAAAAAAGAACCAAAAATTTGGCACTTGCGCAATGACGAACACAGGGTTCTACAATAGGTTGAATATTAGTGCTAACTGAATATCACCAATGGATACGATCTAATAAACTTGCCATAATATAAAATATATGTTATCATGAAATAAAACATAAATATTTCATTTAAAGCATATCAAAGGTTTATGCATGCAACTAGTGATATGTGAAAAACTTGGTTTGGGGATGGAAATCCGATGGACTCCAACCCACTTTCTGTCTGCCCTCACACCAAGCATCTTCATAGCTTCCAGCAGGAAGCAAGTCCAGCTGTTGCACAGGGATAACTCACAGGCCGGCTTGTGCCCATGCTGTCTGCCATCCTCACACCCACTGCGCTTGCAAAATAGAGCAGCAAGCCATACACACCCCAAAAGACAATGGTTGCCACCACTGAATACAGTGGCAGCAACAGATCTGTGGTCATGATGGTCCAGAGAGCAAAAAATGTGCCCTGGCAAGAAGAAATTGTCCACCCCTATGCTGGCTGAATGGATTTGCCCTCATGCATCCCAAAGACATGCTCCAGAAGATGGAGGAAGCTCCAGAGCAGATCTGAGGTACAGGGAGCAGAAAGTACTGGGGAGTCCTGCTGTACCAGCAGAAATCCTGTTGTCCCTTCTCACAATATTGGATCTGACCCTATGAACATGTAAAACAACCTTGGATGTTATCTGTCATATTATAAAATGCAGGGGCATCAGAATCTCCCCTGCATACCCAGAAAAGCTTGGAACATAGGCATTTGCCAGAAAAAGCATAGCAAAATTCTATGAGGTTTTTCGCCCGTCGTCTTCTGCAACGGTTCTGTCTGCAAGCTCAGTTCAGGCACTGTTAATAGCTGCAGTGCAAAGGTCTGACATCAGTGTTGCCAAGGTTAACAGCATGGTAATTAGTTGGCAGGTGCACATAAAGAAGAGGGCATGGCGGGTGTGGAACAGAAGGCCTCATCGATGGAGAGGCAGCACGGATTCGTGTAACTCAAAAGAAAGGCAGGTTGAACTTTACTTATACGCATCACAGCGTTCATTGGAAACTGGGAGAAAGGCAGACAGCCCCCTGCCAAGTTGTTGCATTGTAGCTGGTCTCTTAAAAAATGAAATTAGCTGGATAAAGGGAAAAGGCAAGGAAGAGGTACAAAAAAGAAAAAGAAGTAAGCTTCATAGTACATTCAGGAATACCCTTTCTAAATCCAGTGGCCAATAATTAAGACTTCAGGTCGTCTGGAGTTTATTCATATATAAACATAGGCAAAAGATCCATAGCAACTAACCACAGACAGTGCTTAGGATTTAATCTTATCAGTGGATGTGTCTAAACAAAGAAAAATATCTACGGAAACTTTGGGTGATGTTTCTTAGTATTCTGGTTTTTTATAGATTTGTTTACATCCCAAGTGTACCTACTGAAGGTTTGCATAAAGATGGTGAGCATTACTGACCCCCCCCCACACACACACACACGCACATGCAGACAGCTGCCCCTTCCTTGCTCCATTTTACACAACTCTAGGGGG
Organism: Varanus komodoensis; assembly: GCF_004798865.1. Lineage (NCBI taxonomy): Eukaryota > Metazoa > Chordata > Lepidosauria > Squamata > Varanidae > Varanus > Varanus komodoensis. The sequence goes on from NW_025335761.1 coordinate 6,712,923, forward strand.
TCCTGTGACTGCCAGAAACTGTCTTTATGAGCATGCAGAAAGAAGGATGCAAAAATTCCAGTGCATTCATGAGCGTACTGCTACTCATACAGGTGATCTTCCTATCTTAGTCACTATTTAGAAGCCATTTTTACAATACAATTGCCTAAGGAAACACACACCTTTAAAAATTCAAATATATGATTGCACCTGCACCTGCATCTCTACGGACAATATCCATTGTTCTCCCAGTGCCAGAAGTTGTAGTGTTACATTAGGGTAAGCCAGTGCTATTGCAATATTGCTAACATTTGCTAGGAAAAGGGGGATAGTGGTACTTTGTCCCTTTGCCTGGTGAGCACTAAACAATGCTGTGCTAGAATTGGTTTACTCTGGCACTAGATATCAAGATAATGACTGTGAGAGCAGTATGACAATGGAACGACTGACCTAGGTAGACTGTGGACTCTTCCACCCTAGAAGCATTCAAGATGCAACTGAACAGCCATCTGAACTGTTAATATCTAGCTGGAATCTGGTTCCCTGTAACTTAAGTTCATTAGTCCTGCACATATGTCCTGCACACTGGCATGACTGAGAAGAGATCCTGTCCTCCTTTTTTGTGACAGCCTTTCAAGCACCTGTAGAGCACTATCATATCCCTACAGTCTCCTCTTTTCGAGGCTAAGCATGCCCATTTCTTTCAACCTTTCTGCATAGCTCTTTGTTTCTTGTACCTCTATTACATTAGCAAAACAGGGCAAACAGTGCTTCAAACAAGAGTGCACTTAGAAATGGGAGCTTGGTGAATTTGATCAACTCAGGCAACCATACCCAACCTGGTGACCTCCAAATGTTTTGAACTACATTTCCAGCATTTTGGATTATTGTTCCTGTGGGCTGGAGCTGATGGAAGTTGAGGTCCAAACTTCTGAAGAGTACTTGTTAGGAGCCATAAGACATCTTTTGGCTCCATTAGATATTTTACAGCCTGACATTTTAGAACCTTTCTCTCCAAGTCTAGGTACCTCGTACTCCATTCCAGCTGAGTGAATTGGGCCATAAGTCAGAAAATTCCACAAGGTCTTTTCTCTTCCCTGTTCACGGAGAAATAAAATGAAAAAGGTAATAATAAAATAACTAACCATTTGCTACACTTTCCTGACATGCCAAATAGTTGCCAGACGGGGACACGTAGCATTCAGATCTGAAATAGTTTCAAGATCTTAAATGAAAGCAATTCCTGAAAGATGACAACCTGGATCAGCAGATTAAAAGGCCGTTTATAACACTTAAGGTTTGGATCTCTGAAAGCTGAACAAGATGGGATACTGTAGATCCTACTGCCATTTGTTCCATTCCTCCCAGGGGAATGTGTCTTCCTTACATGAGTGCTGGAACAGTGGCTTTTCATAGAAGTTGGATTTAGTGTATTAGATCTTGATGGTGAAATTACAGATCCAGTCCAAAGACTGCTGTGGTTTTATATTAGTGGGAAGATGCCAAAATCACACCTGCCCTTCTTTTAAATGTATTATTCACAGCCAAGCTGTGAGAGTCATTTTGGGGTAGTGACTAACTGCACATGGAGATTCAGATTGGGATTCTAGTCTCATCTATGGCTCTCCCTAGATAACCTTGGGCCAGTCACACACTCTTAGCCCAGCCTACCTCACAGGGTGGCTGTTATGAAGATAAAATGAAGTTCCTTGATAGGAAGAAGACATGATATACATATAATATGAAATAATTTAAATCTATAATAATAAATATAAATAATAAGCTTAAGTTAGGTTAAAATAGTGGAATTCTTCTCATTTGCTCTTGGTTCTTCAGTGGTTTTACAAAATATGGAGTTTTCTCATTGCTGAGAGGAACTAAACTGGATCAATCAATTCATACTTCTAGTCAACAGACCTTACAAGTATCAAACTAAAGTCTGTGTTGGCAGAAATAAATTAGAATTCTTTCTGCTTACCTGTGTCTCATTCACTGGTTGTGCCAGAGATTTTCATCCTCAAAGTTCCAAAAATATAAATTTACTTATATATTTAAAGTGTTTATAGATAGTCCCATTACTGGTGTCTCAGGACAGTTTACAACCAATTATATATGTATACTAATCACTAATGGACAAATCTGTTTGTTTTCAAATAAGTTTGCATTTCTTCCTTAAGCCCAGGTTCAGCCCTTCCCATTTATTCATCAGTGTTTTTTTAAGTCCACAAGAAAATGTGTATGCATTTTCTTACAGATATGAAGATGTGCATGCATTTTAAGTTTATAAAGATTCCCGCTGCATTTTTTACTTGGAGAATACTGTCTGGTTCTTTCATTTCCTCCTTTGAGAAAAGTCAGTTTTTGCTCAAAATGAATTCATGAATGAATGCCAGGGAAATCCTGGTGAGAGGCTTCTTTCCTCATATAAGGACAACTCCTCCTCTCTCTTTTCTTTTTACTTGTGATATAGTAGAACTGCATTGTCAAGTCTTTCAATGATATTAAATGAGAGTTGAACGTGGGCAGGATATTGGATGTTGTATCTTCAAATTAATTATTCTAGAGTGATTTAAGAAGAGACTTTACCCTGTTCACTTAACTTTTATCTCTCACTAACATGTTAATGCACCACACATCAAGCCTTTATCTCCACAGTTCATAATATAAAAGTTCATTTGCAGCACAGAATAATGGGCATATTATATTTCTAATTAAGATTATTCATCTGTCCACACCCACCCAGATTTCCACTGTGCTTTTAATTTATCATTGCTTAGTTAAATACACCAAGTTTAATCACAGTAAAGCCAGGAATAGGATCTTTATAAGCAAAATGGTACTGAATCAGTTTAATCTTTGGGGATTGAGAGTAGATATGAAAGAGCCCCCTGCTTAAAAAAAAAAGACATTACTCAGCACTTCACCTCATAAGCAAAATGCTAAATTACTAGAATTACAGGAACAGGTAAGGCTATATGAGGGCATGACTACCTTTCAAATTTCATCCTATTGCATGAACAAAAGGGTTTGTACCAACTTTCTGTCTGTACACATTCTTTCCGGGAGTGCAATGCATGGTTGCATCTGCAATATCATAGCAAGCTATGATGATGGGGATTTTCATGAATTCCTTCTAATCAGATCTACCCATGAGATATGTAGAATTTTTGTTTATTAACTCAACAGGATTCTTCTGAGAAATCTCCAAAATATTATGATGCGCTCTGTGTAAATTAGTGACTGGATGTGAAAAGGAACCTCATTGAATTCAGGGTCCTGGAAGTTCGGTGGGGGGAGCATTGAAAGACATTGAAATGGATGGGCTCTCAGGCCCTGGGATTGGAGTTTCAGGCCACACCACTGACCTACACATGTTCATTCAAATGTGCGCATAGCATGTGAGCTGTGGATTTTGTTTTATCAATGCTATCTCTGCTCTAAAGATTGTCAGGTGTCTCATCATTCTGGCACTTGCTGGTTGTCGAAATGGTGTTGTTTGTTCATTTTTTTAACCTTCAGGAAAGTACGCAAAAGTGTGCCGTGTTTTAAATAACCTTCACTGGCATGCCCCTTTTTATGCATTTTTCTTATCTCAGTGTACAGTCAATGAGCAGAGCACCTAAAAAGAGTGCTACACAGTGGAGCCTGAGAGACAGCCAAGATGTACAAAATGGTGTGGGGTTCCTGTTTTTCTTAAATGGCCTATACATTAGTAGAGCACTTTTTATGAACTGTTATAGTTTTGTACAGCTAAAAATTGTGTACAATTCTGGCAAGACAGACAGACAGACTGAGTGCAGGTATACACAATTTGGAAGACAGCAGCCTGCTGTAGAATCTGCAGGCTGAATTTGCAGGAATCTGCAGTCTTTGAAAGCCATTTTAGATTTTTCCAATGTCCCCAGTACAGAATATCCATGCACGTAGAGAACTCCTTCACTAGGACTGAGATCCTACTTTTTGAAGGTTCCCAGATGCAGCCACAGAACACACTATAAATTTAGGTGTGTGCTCAGGGAACTCTGCTCACATTCACCTACAGCATATTAATTAATGGTAGGACTTGCCATTGCAACCCAACTTTCCTTCTATGTATAATCATCTGAAGATCTTGTAGATCTCCACCTAACATTGTTGGCCATCTAGATAAAGACCTGGACAGAGACAGGGAAGAAGGTTGCAGCAGTGATGAGAACTGACATTTAGTCTTCAACCCAAAACTCCTTCCTTCCCTGCCCCCTGGCACAACTGTTTCCTACCCCCAGGCTCAATTACGATGACTTCTGGTGAGGGAGTCTGCACCATTATTCCCATGATGCCTGCAAGAGGTGGGCAGGCAGGATCTTTGCAGTCCCAGACAACACTTCTGAGAAATGTCAAGGAAAGTCAAATGCATTTGGAAAGAATTCTAGTGACATTTCTCATGCCAATTCTGTACTAGCTAAAGTTATCACAGTATCACAAAACTGAAATTTGCAAGGAATTTGACAGCGGAGTTCACAATAGTGAGTTAGCGTCATAGTCATCTCTTTAGATGTTTAGTTGTTTAGCTGTTCCCGTTTACTTCTTACACTATTCTTTGTGTTTTGTCATCACATTCCTATCACATTCGACTGCTCCAACAAGTAAGCATTCCATAAAAATATGCAAACCATTTACCACATTCCTTTCTTTTCCATGATGACAGATGACCCCATACTCACCTGCACAGTTCCTTCCAAATGTGCCAGTCAGTTGATGCCATGAGCATTCACCTAACACAGCTTCTGTGGGCCTACCAAGCTAGGATATATAGTAGTCACACTGTGTAATTACATGGCCATTATTGCCGGGTCAAAAACCACCAAAGAAAAATGGAAGGGGAAAGGAAGAAACAAAGTGGCTGCCAATACCATTTTGGATCAAGCAGATGTTATCTTTGGTTTGACACAGAAGTGCATTGTTCTTACTTCTGTGCAGTTGGTCTGGGCCAATGATGTTTTCTGTGAATCTCTGAAACTCAGTGAAGAAACAATGGCAGGTTCCTAGTCAAGTTTGGCTTGGCCAAAAGGCCAGCTGAGATATGGTGACCTCTGGTTAAATATGATACAGAAGCTCAAACATGGCAAAGCCTTGGGATATGCCAAAGCAGAAGTCGAGTGTTGTAACTGGAGCAGGATATTTCACTTGTTCTACAGAGGCTTTCAACACAGCTGGATGTAGTCATTAAACTTGCCTGATATTGAACCCATAACGGAATCTTAGGGTATTAATTAGAGGCTTCCAGATATTGAAGCTATAGCAGTTTTGCACAGAGTCTTGCCGTATATGTTGATGCGTAAGATGTAGATGGAAACAAACAATTATCTTGTGTATAAACTCATTGCCTTTTAGCTGCAGGGCTTGCATGGTCACTACCCCTAGCGGCAGGTTGCTCAGCTTCATTGGCTCTCACACTATAAAGCTCAGCCAGTGTTAATTACTTATGATAATGAAAAGTTGTGTTCCCTCAGAGTTTTCTCCTCTGGGTTCTTCCATGCTTGTTGTATCTGTATTGAAGCCCTCTTGACTGTAAAATAGTTGTAATTTCCCTCTCAGTGTGTGGCCAGAGGAATCTTTCATGAATTTTCCAGCCAAAATCCATTTGGCAGCATCTGGGCCCAATGAACTGGGACTTGTTTTTAATCCCCTGTTGCAGATGTTCCTCAGCCAGTGTGAAACACTGCCAAAAATGCCCTTCAAAATATTACCAGGGGCATTCCTTTCTGCCACTGCGAATTTCATACAACAGCTACATTTTCTCTTTCATCCTCTTGAGCTGAGCTCCCAGAGATACCGCATCATTTCTGGTGAGGGTTGGAATCACATATGCACAGGAACATGGCAGTATTGAGGTGGTAGAATCTTGTGGTGCTAATCATGAATTGGCCACAGATAGTGAGAGTGAAGATCTCATTTTTCTTGATCCTTTATGAATAAAGGGATGGGGTACCTTTCTGAGCTGCATTGACCCTGGACCTGTATGCCCATTCAAGCACACCTGTCAGTCACAACCATGTTCACATGCATGCACATTCATATTCTCTGTCTCACAGACAGACAGACAGACAGACAGACACAGAGAGAGCGAGAGAGAGAACACAAGAAGGAAACAGCAAACCAAAACCACCCACGGATGGAGAGATCGCACCTTTCTGTTAACTGCCTGACAGAGGAAAGGTCTCATCTCTAATTAGCAACTGATCAAAAATAAGAGCCTTTCCCTACTTGGCAACTTTGGATGGGCAGGTTTGGGAGAAAGACTGACAGGTCAGATAGGAAATCGCTATCGGTCAGGTCTGGCCTGCTGGCCAGAAGATTGCAATGCTTCTTATGATGCATTCCCTGTGAGTGAAGAAGAAAAGAAAGAAGAAAAACCCGTAAACAGTGAATCAGGAAGAGCTCTGAAAGCTTTTCATCGGAGATGGTGAAGAGATTTTTCTCAGCATGCCTATGTTCGTATGCATGTTTTGACATGGAAAAACATCCAGAAGTGGCTGCACTGTTCTAATTCTTTATCACACACATTCTTTTCTTTCTTTTACATTAAGAGTCATCTGACTCTGCCCATGTAGTGTTGCTTGTGCTTCAGCAGCTAAAATTGTTCATAGATTAAAATTTCCTTTGGTTCTAAGGCAAGAATGAAAGTATTTCAGAAAAAGAATCCTAGACACAGTTGTCCTATATGTTTAGGACATACTTTGGTGTAGCAAGTTCTGCTCTTAGGAAGTTTCCCTAACCTTAAATTACATTTTGGTAGTTACCCTAATCATACCTGCTCCCATTAAATTAGGCAAGATGAATATGTCTTGTACATAACCAACTGGAAGAATCTTAAAAGGCAACTGGATGAGCATCTTAGATATTGTCACACCAAGAAGTTGGCCTTGGCTAAGCCCATCTGGTGATAAGCAACACTTTCAAATGGGCTGACATATTGCCAAAAACGAGCTGGTTCACAGGCTATATCTATTTCAGACTCAGCAAACAACAGATAACAACTAGCTAAACAACTATGGCATGGCTCACAGATAGTTGAGTAACATTTCTCCATCTCAACTGACATTTAGTTTGCATCCCAGGCTATCTGAAAATAAAATTATTTGCGAAGCTTATCTTGGGAAAGCCTAAACATCATGAGCTTATTGGTAGTTAACTATACAGCTAACCCATACCCTGAGAGTGAGGAACAAAAAACAGGAACAGCTATTCAGAGAAGGTCCAGGAGAATAGAACTGTCATGCCTCACTATGTCCTCACCATTCCAAGGATCTTCCAGCCTTTTCCACTGGAATGGCTAGGCTGTCATGATAGATTTCAATCACTTCGGCTGAGCAGTTTTAGTACCTGAAGCAGAACTTGTGTTGCCACTATGAAGCCCTCTCTACCATGATGTGCCCCTCTTTCTGCCACCACACATTCATTCCTTCAATCATTCATTCAAAACTTTTTTTAGACTGTCCCTTACCATAGTCTCAGGACAGTTTAAAGTAAGACAAAAAATAAAACGAAACACGGCATCCTTATCAGTTTCTAACAATAAAACCTTTAAATACAGGGAAAATAAAAAGTTTTCAGCCTTGCACAGAAAAGAATAAAGTGATGGCATCAGGTGAACCTCTCTGGGTGCCACTGCAAAGAAGGCCCTTCCCTGGGTAGCTACCCTCCTAATCTTCAAGGAGGGCTCCCAGAGAAGCCCAAGGTCTTAAAGGGTGGGCAGGCACATATGGAAGGAGACACTTCTTCAGGGAACCCGGTCCTCACATCTATCACCCCTTAGTTTTATCACCACACAGATGCTCTCACAACATCTCACAAGTGCTGCAGGGCTGTTGTGAAACCTCTGCACAGTCGGCATCTCACAAAATATCATGGGACATAGCTGAGAACTTATTTATTTATTACATGCACTTATACCCCGTCCTATCACTTCAAGTGCTCAGGATGGCTTACAAAATATATAAAAATGCAATAAATATAAAACCACTATAAAACATTAATTATTAAAACAATATAAAACATCACTATAAAATGTGACTGTGAAAAAGAGGAAAGAAATAAAATAAAATCCTAAAATATCTAAAACATTAATTGTTAAAATAACTATCAAATAAAAAGGTTTTTACCTGGTGCCGGAAAGAATATAGCTTTGGCGCCAGGCAGACCTCTGGGGAGCAAATTCCATAGTCTGGGCGTCACTGTGGAGAAGGCCTTCCTCTGAGTAGACACCCTCTGTACTTCTTTCAAAGAGGGTTCCCGGAGCAAGAACTCCCCTGCCGATCTTAAGGGGCCTGAAGGTTTATAGGGCAGGAGACGTTTCTTCAGGTAGTCCAGATCTAAGCCATTTAGGACTTTATAGGTTAATACCAGCACCTTGAATTGGGCCTGGACTTCAATTGGGAGTCAGTATAGCTGAGAAAGGACCGGCGTTATGTGAGAATAATAACCGGTCCCCGTCAGCAACCTGGTGACTCTATCTTGTACCAATTGAAGTATCCGGATCATTTTCAAGGGCAGCCCCACGTAGAGCGCGTTACAATAATCCAACTGGGAAGTTACTAGGACTTGAATCACTGTCGCTAGGCAGTGCTCGTCCAGGTAAGGACGCAGCTGATGAACCAGCTGAAGCTGAAGGAAAGTGCTCCTCGCCACCGTCACCTGGGTTGCAGTAGATCAGGAACCTGAAAGCAACAGAGGGATGGTAGTGGTTCCAAACAAACCTATCCAGCTATTTTTTGCTGAAGAAAGTACCACAGTGGGAAAGCAGCAGGTTGGGCTTTCTAGAGTACCCAGTAGAGGTGATGGGGGTTGGGCTTCAGAGAAGACAAGGGAGAGGTGGAATTTGCCACTCTGTGGGATCTACTGTCTCATAGAGGTATCACTCCCCATTTTATGGGTGGATTAGTCCTGAACACAGCTGTGAGAAATTTATGCAGAACCAAGAGAAGAAATGTGTTCTGTGCAAACACATCTATCTACTCACAGCAAATAGAAAAAAAATGCACAAGATAAGATATCTGCCTTTCTTTAGGAAATTCCCTGTGCTTTTGTCAACATACAGCAAGATCCACAAATAAAACCATGGGAGTTTGCTATCTGACAGAACCCTAAAGCTTCCTACATATATTCCTCAAGGAAAAGTACTTCCGAGTTCTAGGACTCTTGGATATCGACTATTGATACTCACTGATTGTGGTAAAAGTTAACATTCTGTTTTGACGTATGAGTTAATTGTAGAGAGATACTTGGTGTGAGCTTAAGTGGACTCTGGGGGATGGTGGAGGACAGGAAGGCCTGGAGGAATGTTGTCCATGGGGTCGCGGTGGGTCGGACATGACTTCGCGACTAACAACAACAACTTCCACCCTGCCCCAAAGTTGCCTTTGCTTATTATTGTTTTCTCCCTTTTCTGAACTTTGTACATCAATCTGAACTTTGTACATCATATTTAAATTATACAAAAAAACCCAAGCACTTTGTTTGCTTTAGCTTCTTTTCTGTTTTTCTGGAAACAGAAGATGGAAGCTTGTTTTGCTCGCATCTGAAAGTGTTTCCTCTGAAAAATAAAACCCTGTAATCAGTTAATCAGTCCAGACTTCAATAGGACCTCAAATGCCATGCATCACAGGATGCTTTTGTAAAAGGCAAAATTAGCAACTCAATTATTTATGAATTATTCAAACAAAAGAGTTATGAACATTAATTTAAAACCTGTAAATGAGCCAGCAAAGTCAACTGCCAAAGATATAAAACTCAGAATTCAAATGGAAAGTACTTGTACAAAGGTGATCTAGCTCTATATTGGTGTCCTGAGCCATGCGTAGGCCAAAAATATATATTCATTCAAAATCCCCAAGTAGAAGGCACAACTAAGGCTGGGTGACCAGTTTCTCTATGACCAGAATCTATTTAGTTCACACCTCCTGGAACCAAACATTAATCTAAATGCAATCTGTGTTCTGCTCATTTGTCAGATGAGGATATGCTTCATGCAAGAAAAATGTATTTCAAAAATGCACACAAATACACTTTGGTCAATGGAAGAAAATGCAAACATTTCAAAACTGTGCACAAGTGTACATTTAGAAAAATGCACACATTTTTCAAGCCTCAAGGTGGAAATCAGAAAGCCTCAATGAGCTCAAGTTCTACAGATTTTAAATCTCTGATTTTATTTAGGAGGTTTGCTGTAATAACAGTGCTGGAATGAGTCAATCCATAATTTATTAATATGTTTAGCATTTATATTTGATCCTATTAGAACAACTGTACCTAAATTTTGTCCATGCATCACAGTCATGGGATTTATTTGCAGGTTGTTTGTATGGATTAAGTTGCCAGATCCCAGGAAAATCAAAACATATAGCTGACGCTTGCACTTAGAAAATAAATACTTACACATGTAAAAGAGTGCGTCTCTGAAACAGACCTCAAGCAGGTTCAAAGATGGCTACATATCTGTTTCTTGACATGGTTACTTCACACTTGACTAGTGTCAGATAGATACATTAAGTTATCGATACACAAACACACACACAGAGAAATATACTTATGGTGCAGTATGTGCTGTGTTTAGTTCTAAGATTTCATACTTTAAAGAGGGGTCATGCTCAGTGGTAGAACTGAGCTTTGATTTACATGCAACCTGTCCAAGCTTAAATCCCTGGCGTCTCCAGGAAAGATTCTTGCCTGGAACCCTGGACAGCCACTCCCAGTCAGTGCTTAACAATAGTGTGCTAGATGGACTCCCAGTCTTACAAAGGCTACACACATTCCTGTGTTCTTATGTGCCTTGGAGCAGGATGGTTGTCAGTGTGGAATGGTGGACCTAAGGCTCAGATTTGTCTATGCCACTGAACTGATCATTCAGAGGACATTACCATCCCATGCAGCAATTACACAACCGTCAATTAAGAATGGAAGGATGTAACTGGAAAGAACTTTGAAGGTTGTCTTGGCCAACATTCCGCTCTGGGGAAAGCAACTTTCATTTTTGCCAGCTGAGGGTGCTGCATTATATTCACTTACCCATGAGAGGCAACACTAAATTCAAGGAGTCTTCCCTCTGAGAAGAGGGAAGAAACATTGGAAATCCAAAAAGTTAGACTGCAGCTTTCATTTTAATCTGCTTTCAGATTGAGGAGATAGAAACATATATATTTTTAATGTTTTTATATTCCATAACATGAGCAGTTCACATTAAAATACAGCATAATAAATAGAAATATGACTATGACTATGATCACAACAATAACAACAAAAATAACATTTATTTGGTAGTCATTCACAGGTCAGGGAAAGCCAGTGTGAATCAGTGTTTTGTTTTATTTATTTTCTTGTTTAAAACTTTCCACTGTTTCCATCTTTTAAACTATGCATAAAAGAGGGACCCAGTAGGGGGGGTGCCACCACTGAGAAGACCTGCATATTATTTTTATTATATATTATGCGCTGTTGTATACTATTTAGAAAACTTTGCTATTGGGCAATATAAAATTAATATGTTGTTGGTTATGGTACCTTTCAACATTCTATTGACCATGGAATTGGATACATTCTAATCAAAATGGAAATTAATTTGTCATATATCCTTAGTGGCTCCTCTAAAATGTGGTATAATGATTCAATTGCACCCATTGCAGAGACATACAGAATTACCCCATCTAGGATTATTTAAAGAGTCAGAGCCAGAGAGGTGTGGATCCTACAGTGATAAAGTGGAACACCTACCTAGGTGTAGGTGCCCATTTTGGGTTGATATCCTAGCTTCTGTGGGGGATTCCTCATAGGAGAACACAGAAGTCCCCTGGAAAGATGTCATATCAGAGACTACTGGCACTATCTGAAATACTCCTGAGGAAAGGTCACCTATGTTAGGGGTGATCTCTCCTCAGGAGGCCAAGAAATCAATTTCTGAGGTATGGGAGATGCTGAACCACCAAAGCCTCAAGAATGCAGATGCTTTGGACTAAGATGGCGGCCAGGCAAAGAAGTAGATGCTTACTGAAGATGGTTCTTTATGCCATCTCTCTAAGGAAATAACTTTCTTACCCAAGCATCAAGCTGTCTAATGTGGGCTTGTAAGCTCAAACATGGAATATCTTGATGGAGATCTGCTAGTTGCTGGAACAATGCCTATTCTCAGCTCCTAGTAACTTTATCTTTGGCCAGTCTACTTTTATTCCCATTTTGGGCACCTTCTGTTACATTCTGTTCTTTAGGCTGTGTTTATTGGTCGATTGCTTGCTTGGGTTTTGGCCTTGCCCATGCCTCAGGGCCTGCCCCAGTATTTATCCTTCAGACTGGTAATACTGTTCTTTCAGCCTTTGCCTGGCTTCTGGCTTCTCCTGCCTTGAATTGCCCTCTTGCTCAAACTGATAAAACTGTGCTTGACTTCTTGCCTGTCTGCTAACTTGTTTATCCGATTTGCTCCATAGTTGGCCCAGCAGGACAGCTGACAGGAACCATCACAGATTCAGTCCATTTATTTCTTCTGGTACACAGCAGTAGTTCCTTCATGGCACATGAGTTTGCACTGGTAAACACACACTAGGACTGTCTGTGTTAACAATTCTGTATTCCACTGCATTGCAGATACCTGCGGAGAATGTGAGTTCACAGTGTATTTGAGAGATCATTGTTGTGAGCAGGTCTCTCTTGCCTTCTTTTTCTCTCCAGCAGACTCAGGTGAGACTTTAGAATCAAAGTCCTTTTATTAAACTTTAACTGGTTGCAAAACAATATAACTCAAAGTAGCATTCTCACTGAGCTGTGAAAAAAGCATCTGAACATATGAAGAGCTGAATCCAAATGGAAACATCCTTCCTTCCCCTTCTTTCAGGAAGGTTCTGACTTCACCCTCAGGGTAGCTCCAGCTGCTTGAAGGGAAGTTAGTGGGAACACTGGACACTTCTTCATCGGTCCACTGGTTTTGCCTGTCATCACCTTGGAAGTTCAAGGAAGTCTCCCTCAATTGTCTCCCCACCACACATTCTAAAATATCTCCCTCTTTTTCCAAGGCAGGCTGATTCTCACACCCTCTCTGAAAATATTTTCTAGGTAACCTGGAGACTGAAAAGGGATCTGTTCCCCTTTGCCTTTCTACCTTCTCCTCAGCATCAGATGAATCTATGTGAGCAGATGGTAGCATGAAAGAGCTGGGCCCCTCTCTCTAGTCATGGTCCACATACTATGTTGTATGCTATACCAAGTCAACAAATGGTTAATGGTGCCCATATAATTAGAAATACTTTGGCTTATAGTTTTAATGCAGATTCATTGTATTGGTTTTTGTGATGATTTTAATACCCTGCTCCTTGCAGGGTTTCTGGAACCAGGAGCCTGGCTAAATTGTTTATATAAAGAGAGAAAGAGAGTGTGTAAAATTCAAGCTACGTTAATTCCTTCAGCTGTGAAGGGTTCTATACCATCAAGGGAAAATAAAATGTCAGACAATACAAGCACAATAGCAATAAAAGGAGGGAGAAAGAAAATGAGAAAAAGAGAAACAGGCAGACTTTTTAGTTCACTTGGTACTTCAGTTTGCCATCTGCACTTACACATTTTATCACTAACTCCATGCTCTTTGGTGAGAGTTGCTCTCTAGACAACATAATTTTCTATTGCTTTATAAGACTTGATGACTCTCTGCCTCGTCCACAAGTGCCCATGTTCGTGAATGACTCCTGCATCTCACCAATGTCGTATACTTCCTGGTAAGCAGGCAGAAATCTCCACAGGCAACTGGGCATGCTGGTGTATAACAAAGAAGAACAGATACAGTAACAAGACATCCCAAGGGTTGCTGTTTCCTTTCAGGGGCTTCAATGAAAGGCTAATGAAAGAAAATTGGAAAGAGGAGCCTGCAAATGTGAAATAGGAAGTTAGGAGTCTGGAGATGAAATAATTCCTCTGCTAAGGGAGTTTGCATGTCATTGCAGCAAATTAAGTGGGGATGGGACCACAGCAAATCAACATGAGGCTGGATGATCAGACATGAAAATCCCAACAGAGATTTCAGTATCAGTGATGTTTACCACTACAAAATTACCCACAGCTGCATTCCTGCTGCGTCAAGAAGTTAATTAGAAAATCTAAGCTGGACAAAGCTTCCAACTCTAAGGATATATATGATCATATCCTGTTGCTAGGTTTAAACACTAGCAAAGTCTGCAGCAAATACTATGCACAGTGTTCCATGTAGAATGATAATTCAGAAGAGCAAAAGGTAATCCTTGACACAAATCTGATCTCATCTCAGGTGGAGGGATGTATGAGAAATGCATTAAGTTTTATTTTGTACCAGGATTTCCCTAGTACCCTTCAGATGGAATGCAATCTTGCAGTTGATATCCATACATTTCTGAGCTTAATTTGAGGACTAAAAAAATGCTGATAGCATGCATATATCTGAACAATGTGCATGAAAAACATGAAATGTTAAATAATGCATGCAAATATGCATTAGTTGGTCAAAAAGGATGCATGGATTTCAGAAATGCACTCATTTGAGGTGTGCATTTGGAAAATTATGCCCAGAACTATGCATGCACTTTCATGCCAAATGGTTCACAATCTAATGCAGAGTCAAGTCGTAATGAGCTTTTAGATGGAGTCCAGAGAAGTTTGGTATGCTTGAGTTTTACTGATTTGCATATCCCTACAGTGGCTTCTTTTAAATTCAGTGTGACATCCAGCCAGCAGGATTTAGCAACTATGATCATTCTATCTGCCTAGACCTCTTGAAGATCTGTACACTTCTCTCCTTTTATCTGAACACATTTTTTGTTATTTTCCACACATTTTGCTTAGAGCAGAAACTTCACAGAGTAAAACCAGACCATCTAAAATTTAATACTAACAGCAATAAACAGTGCCATTAGGTTGGAGGGGAAAGAGAGGGTTGTGCATTGAGCCAGATGTGACAGCACCTAGTCTTGGCTCTCTTTCTCATCTTGACCGATGTATGTTCAGATGGATCAATAGTACAGAGATCATGTTTGGCTACATTAACAAGAAGAGATGAAGATAAAAAGTAAGTATGTGTTCGGTGCTGAATAATGTTACAAAGATTCTCCCAAAGCTGGCAAATGGCAATACCATGTGTAAACAAATAGCAAGTTTGCATTAAGAGGTTGGTGGCGATTTAGGGTATTGGCTTATGGTTGAATTTCACAGAATCATAGAATGGTAGAATTGCAATGGTTCAATAAGGCCATTGGGTCTAATCCCCTGCTCAATGTAGGATAAAAGCATCTGTCTGACTGGTGTTGCATAGGACATTATTCATGCACCAAAATCCCATGTATAGATGGGACTTTTGTGCAAAACAGCTTCTGCGTTGTTATAATTTTTAAACAATATCAAGTATGAATATCATCTTCCCACATTCATTTTGTGAAACATCCATTATCCTTATACAAATGTAAACACCTTCACATCTCAGAATATATGCATGGAATTTCTGGATGAGGGCAGTATGGCTTATGTAGGTATCGGGCTCTGGTGATTTCCTTAGCCAGTGGGTCTCCAATTTCCATTTCTGATTGCATTTGTCACTACACATTAGCTTAATGACATGATGGGACGTGAAGGACTTGTTTGCTTGCCACATCTCATTTGTTGCATTCCCAGCACTCAGTTTTCCCACTTTCCATGGAATGAGGAGAAAGGTCAGAGGTGGGAAATCTGTTCTACACAAGTAGGCCCATCATGGAAGATATTTTCATTTATCACTTTAATTGCTCTTCCTTCCCTTTGAAGACTATTGGGAAATGGCCATCTAGGTCACTGTGAGGGAAAAGGTATCTCAGAGCAGTTCTACTAAGCATTCATATTTCTGCATCTAACCCTTAAAAGCACAATCACAACACATCCACTTGAATATATATTGCAGAAAGTAGAAGGAGTTTGGGTGCAAATATGCAAATAGATTACAAAAATAGCTTGATATAAATGCAACAGATACAATCCAACCAGAGTAGGTTTTTTAAATCCCAGTTGAACAGTTAAACACAAGATTAAATTGCTTCCATCACAATCAGGTCAAAAGTGTTCATGTTTGGATTTCATTCTAAAAGCTCATTATGTGATGTTTACCATTTGCAATGGTTATGGGTCATCATCCTGATCTATGAATACTTTTGCTTGATTTCACTAATTTTTCTTTGCACAGAAAGCAAAGATGTTTGTGTCGGAAGTGCCAAAAGATGTTAGAAATTTTATTATTTCCATTTTTTAAAAAAAATGCAGAGCCATGGTAACTGAATGAAATGTACAGGGCACAGCACAGTGGGTTAGCATGGGGATATAGGGGAGGTTGCCTAGGCAGAGAACAGAAATATCCTGCAACAATTTTTGCCATTTTATCCTCACTTTGTCTACAAGCAGTAGGAATGGGTTTCTTTTGCAACACCAGCAGGGCAGTCTATTGTAATTATGACCCCAGAAGACTGAACTAAGTCCCCATTTTTAACACTTTAAACCAGTCAGTTTATGAAGAAATAAACTCCAAAAAGCAAAGCAAAGCAAAGATTTTTTTAAACATAGCAAAGTATTCTAATAAATGTATATGAAGTCAACTAACACCAAACTGGAGAAAACCCACCAAACAAGGATGCCATAGTTGATTTTTTACACTAAGCAATATGAACTTTCAAAAATGCACGTAATTAGACATTTACTGTGCAATTTACTGAAAGGATGGACAAACACTGACTAACTGAAACTGTACCTAATCTTGAATTGTTTGCTCTAGGAATACACATCAGCAGTGAGGAAGTGGTACTGTAATGGTCTCTAACTTTCAGCTCTCTTTTCATTTCAGCTTTATATCTGCTGCAAATAGCAGAAAGATAACTGGACATACATTAAACTTTCTTTCACTTTCTTTGATTCTCTATTGAATATGAGTGAATTGGTCATACAAATGGAGTTATTTAAAATATAATGGGTATACAAGAAACACGGAAATAATAGTTTGGATCCAGGCTTCCCAGTTCACAAATGGAAGGACTCCATCCATTCATGAAGGCACAACCAAACAGCAGGGGTTCCCCCACTAGCTGAAGGAGCGGTGACTTGTACCAGCCCGAGCTTACTATGGAGCAAATGTCATTTCATGAAAATAGTACATGGGTTGGGTTAATGTGTAGTTAGTACTGAATAGATACTAAACTAAATAGATATTTATTAGATATCAAATAGAAGAGTTATTATTCATGCTAATATTATTAGTATAATCGGTCTTGTGGCTCAGATTCTTCTTCTTTATTAATTTCTGCTCTTCCTTGCTACCCCTAACCTGATATTCAAATGACATTGCTATCAGTTAAAATACACTTGGACATAGGAAGCTTATTTTTACAGCTACCTTATTATTGTTTCTGATGAGCTGTAGCATAGGTTTTCAGATAGGGAGCCTTCACAGCTTCAGTTGGAGATGCCCAATATTAAACCTGGGGCATTTTGGATGCTACCTGTGTGTGTGAGCAGCAATTTGATGTAGGATTTTGTTGCTGTTGTTCTAAAAGGGAAAAACTGATTTTAGACAGCATTAATACAACCATAGTAACAAAAAGGAATCGATCCAGTTTATCCCAGGTTGTTTTGTGGGGGTTTTTTTGTTGGGGGGAGATGAAGAAGGATCAAGGTGTTGGGAAGAGAAAAGAAAAAGCCTACAAAAAGGGGATAGAGAGCAGGAATGCACTAAACCTTCAATGGATTGCAATTTGCATTGCCTCACGACTACCTGGGTGCACACACATGTACTTCCTGCTTACATCTCATCATGCAAGGATGGGGAGCTTTCGAAGTCAGGGTATAGGGTAGTTATGAGTTATAAACCACCACCTACCTAAGTAGTTATGAGAAATTCATCTCTGGTCACTTTGGACCAGAATGTATCCAATGTGCAGCTCTGGACCAGAAGTTGGACCCAAACTGTAGTCTACAGCAAAGTCCATGCATTGCTAAGCTTTTGAAGTCACGCATGCTGATTGTCACACCACTACACCTAACACTGCCCTCTTTGCTCCCAGGAACTATTTGCCCAGCCTTGTCTTCAAAATGGTTAGGTTTATACCTGGACGCAAACCTTACAGGGCTTAAACAGTCATCACCAGAAACTAAGTGCAAGTGTAGGTAGTTGTTTCAAATTGGTATAACATACTTTTTGCTGCCAACAAGCAGATATTTCTGGGGAATCTTCAAGACAGCCCTTGGTGCGATGCAATGCAGTGATATAGTCTGGATTGTAACATGATTGTAGTCCTGAACAGACATTCAGATATTACTAATATGTTATTTATCAGCATTTCACAATATATTACCATTTGAGGAAATGGAAATTGGCTTTACTTGGAGCCTTCTTGAGAGAAATTTTAGTATCCAGTTTATCAGTAGTCCCAGATAATACAGTCCCCAGGCACTGGCTGAATTCACACGTAACAACAGGCCATGCTGGAAACCATGCAGGCATGGCTTACTGTTATGTGTGAACCCAGCATCCATGGTCATACATGGCATGTTTGGTTCCATGAAACCACACAGAGAAAACCAGTTTGCTGCAAGGTTTCTATACTTCACTATAGTCTGTTAGTATGTGTGAGCCAAGTTGCAATGTTTCTGCATGGTTTCCACATTTCAGCCATCAAGTTTGGTGGCAAGAGCAGCCACAGCTGCAGCAGACACTCCAGGCTCCATTTTTCACTGTCTTGTTCTGCCTAGCAACTACTGAGGCAGCTGCAGACATGCTCTCATTGGTTGTTTCATACCACTCCCCCCTCAGTCTACACACTGCCTTCCTAATCCCCAGCTGCATCTCTGTAATATCATCATCAGCAGGGCATTGAGCTGAGCCATCTCCAGCAGCCACACCTTGCACTCCAGTCTGGTTGCTGCGCTTTGACATGGCTGCACATTTATTTATTTACTTACTTATTTAAAGCTTTTATATGCTGTCACAATATTAAAAATCTCTGGATGGCATACAAAAAACAAATAAAAAAACAAAGCAACCATATACAACAAACAACAGACCACACACTGCATCCAATAAATGATGATAAAGACAAGGATAAAACCAATTAACTGTTAAAATATTGGGAAAATAAAAAGGTATTTGCCTGATGCCAAAAAGAATGAAGCAAGGTTGGCATTTGTTCCAGCTCTCCTCTTGTGAAGGCAGCTTTGCACAAGAGGAGCACTCAGGCTGTATGGTGTGATTGCCATTTGGGAGATCACCCTGGGAAGCTCAGTCCAGCGCTCTCTCTCTGCCTCCCTGCCACTCCTATCCTGGCCCTGGCAATCCCGAGGGCTGTCAACAAGCCCCGCTGCGCCTCACCACCACAGCTGCAAGACAAACACCTCCCTCGTGGCCAGCCAGAAAGCATTCCCAGGTAGCTTCCTACGTGGGCACACTCTGGAAAGTCTTTCTGTGAGGACATGCTCCATGTGTCACTCGCACAACCAGCAAGCAGAGGTGCCTTCCGTGTGCCTGGATGCAGAGGGTGGCAGCCCCCAGCAACATGTCTGAGTCCTGGAGGACCTGCACATGAGGCAGCATGGACACATGTGCAGCAAGGGTGGGCGGATGGCAACATGCGCTTGCATGTTGGTACAGCAATGGGAGGGAGGGAGACTCCGGTATCCTCTGGCTCCAGTGAAATCACCTCTGGAAGCTGGTGTTTGGAGGGAAGCCCCTTCCTTCCCCATTCAGATATCTCCTTCTAGGAGGCTATTTTTACTGGAATCATAGCAGATAGGGGCAGATTGAATTTCCTCTCCCTCTCATATATGCTATTTTATCATTATTCTTTTAAAGCTTTTATAGATCCTTTGATTAGTAAACACCTAAGACCTTGCACCTTAAGGATATTCATGTGAATAGTGGTATTTATGATTGTGTCCTTTAAAAAACTGATCACAATGGCTAAAAGTTGGATCCTATGGCTGACTGCACCAACACATCAGTAGGCCTTCACATCAATAGCCCTTCTTCCCTATTTGCCCTCCTGCCCCTGAGATCGGCAGCAGAAGCCCTCCTCCAGGAACCCTCTGTGAAAGATATTAGGAGACAGAGTACCCGGAAGAGGGCCTTCTCTGCGGTGGTGCCCCATCTATGGAAAGCGCTCCCCAGAGAGGTCTGCCTGGTGCTGTCATTATATGTTTTTCAGCACCAGGTTAAGACCTTTTTATTTAATCAATATTTTAATAAGTTTTAATATTGAATTTTATTACCGCATTTTAATTGCTGTCAGAGTGGGTCATCAATTTATTTATATTATATTGTTATGAATTTTGGAATTTTATTTGTGTAAGCCATCCTGAGGCTCTCGCAAAGGACAGCATACAAATATCTTCATAGATAGATAGATAGATAGATAGATAGATAGATAGATAGATAGATAGATACGGGCACTGGGTGGCTTACATTTCACTGGTGGTGAAATGTGCCAACAGCTGTATCATCAAAGGACATGGTACTGTGTCAGCATTGCAATGATGTGACAAGATTTTCACAGGGAGATGCACTGGAGCACATGTTCAGGATCAGAACTAGTTTTAATGCCATATTTTTTGAAATCATATTGTAATGCAATCTCATGGCATGGATAAAAAGCTGTTATACATTCATCGCCAAATGCCCATTATTGCATTCATGACTTATTTCATAAAAGGCCTGTGGCATTCAATGTAAGTTTAGCAATATATTCATGAAATTAAAAAAAAAAGGGAATGGAACATGCATCATGGAGTACTCTAATAAAAACAACAATCAATTACCTTCCAAGGCTGTTAGACTATATTGCCTTTTAAAAGTTCAATACACTGAGAAAGAGGATGTAAAAAGGTTTGTTTCAATATGGTACTCAACTTTCCTTGATGAAAAAAGAGGGGGACTTATTTCACTATTTTGGGATCATGAAATGAGCCTTTGTTGAAGAAGAATAGAGCAATTCCTGTTGTTTAAACAAACAAACCAACCAATACTCACTTTTCCCACATTCAGAAGGCTATTTAAGTAAATGGCCACTAGAAAATGAACTGTTCATTGATCTTCTGCAGCCTGGTTTGTAGTCATTTAAGTGGAACTAGAAATGGTGGGGCAAATTCTGTTAATGATTGCAGCTGTATAAATCTGTTGAAAATGCATTTAAGGTCTTTCTTTTCATGATCATTTTTCAGATTAACTCAGAGCAAATGGATATGTAGGAGGTATTATTTAGGCCTGGTTTTCAGGTGGCAAAGCAGGATCAGGAATTACTTCTTAACTGCATATGTAGGACCTCAGTTGATTTAATCCTCATCTAAAGAAACTAAAAATAAATAAGTAATTTCCTTTATTTAGAGAACAAAACATTAGGGGGAAGGCTGAGTCAGAACCCCTGCTATTCAATGGTAGGGCTTTCTAGAGAATGGCAAGCCATAAGCCACCATATTCTCAGCATGGTATAAGGAAGCTGTTGTACCATATTAGTCAGTGGCTGAGTCTTCAGGGGCTAGTTGCCATAGTCCACAATGGTATGCTGGGACCACTGGCCCTGAGCCTTCCTGCCTGAGCACAGAAGCTGCTTACAGGGCCATACATTCTGTCCAGTGTTGAGAGTATCATGGATGGATGCCATATATGGGTAATAAGCAAGGCTCAAGGCTGTCATCAAGGAATAGGTGAAAATTTCAGTGTGCTTTGTTCTCAATAAGAATTTAGCAAAATTCTCACATTTCTTCATATTCAGGTTGGTGAGATTTGAAAAGAAATGAATGTGAGAGAATTGAAACTGACATTCCATCCAGTCTTCTGAGAGAATTGAAACAGACATTCTATTCCAATTGGCTTACTGTACCAATTAAAATCTGGTTTTGAATGCCAATTTATCTAACCATATTTATGGTACTGAAAGACGGTTGCCACCTTTGTTTTCTGACAAATGAATACGGGCAAATACAGCCTAGTCCTCTCTTTTCTGGCAGTCGATATAACTAAAATAATTAATCAACAATGATGGGTAATAATTTTGTTTCCATTCATGCTTTTAAATTATTTATTTTAAACAAATAAAGAAATAAAATTAATATTTCTTTGCAAATGTACTCATATTTGAGTTGGAAAGAACTTGGGATTGGGAAAAATGAATGGAGAGAGTGAAATTAACATATTTCTACTTTTACCATCAGCATTACTCAGTGCTCATCAGTATGGGGACACTATTCTAGGAGAAAACTCAGCACCTGAGATGCCTTTCCCATCTTCCACCTGCATTTGGCTCTGCACTTTCCCATATGCAGTAGCTAGAACTGATTTGTCTACATCTGCATTAAAATGATAATAATATAAAAAGAAGCCTTAGTTTGCAGAGATTCAGGGATCATCTGGTGGCTAAAAGGCTTGTGTGCACTCTTCCTTTTACTGTTTTCGTCCTGTTCTGCCCTTGCTTGACCCTTCAATGATAACAACAACCACAACACTGAAAAACTTAACTAGTACTTCCTCCGGAGGTGCTTGATGGTGCTGCTGACAGCTGAAAAATGGCCAAGATATTTTTGTTTTTGCTCTGTTGTTGTTAGTGCTTATTGTAACACTAGAGAATGATCTCTTTTGTGGAGCACTCTTACCAGATGCAACCATTTTAGTCACATTATGCACTTGTTGCAGTTAAATGCATTTAGTCTTAACTATAGGCTTGGAGCCAAACTGAATCTACTTTAATATCACAGGGCAGCAACCACATCTGAGGATTTCTTGTTATTATTTCATTTTTAATTAATATGAGGTGTGTGGAGGGGGTAATTTTCATTAGGAGTGCCCGGCACAGGAAGAGGAGGTTGATGTTTCCCTTCACAGCTATGATCCCAACAAAAATCTCACCACGGCAGTCACTGCAATATGGCAATTAGGCTTTCATTGGCACCAATCAGAGCTGTCCTTCTAATGCCAACTACCGTGCACACATACAATGGGAGACTGATATTCATTGATCCCACCAATGAGAGGAAGATTAAACCTTCCCTTACCACCTTATTCACTCTTGCCCAGATGAAAATTAATACCTTCACTTTGAATTCTGAAAACCTTAGATGTAATTGCTAATCATGCAATTGAGGTGACATGAGTTTGACCTTCAGCTGCAAGAGAGAAAAGGAACTTCTCATATGGGCATTTCACCAGGTGTTTGTCATGGACAAAATGTTAATTATACTGGCAGCTTGACATGAAAGTCCATGGTGATGATGGAGCTTGACTTCCCTGAGCCGAGGCATAAGTCTCAATAAAACCTTTTATTACAGCAATTCCAATAATTAGTTATAAGTTTTACAATCCTAATAAAGAGCCACAGTTAACATATTACAACCTAGTTCACTGATAAGAATAAGTTCATGAGTATCACAACAAAGGAACCCATCAGTCCTGGGTTCAGAACTAATATTAAATCTAAACAATTCCATTCCAGTGAAAGCAGGAATCTCCAGATGTTCAAAACATCACTTCTATTGAAGTCTACTACCAGCTGCTATGGTTAGAAACAGTGGCGTAACTAACAGAGATCCCTATTGGTCATTCAGTCATGGCAGGGAAACCTGGCTCTTAGGCAATAGATCTGCCTGGGTAGATGCCTCTAGTCCACCTTATTTAGTTGATGATGCAGGAGACACTCCCAAAAGTCCTTCTCCTGCAGAAGCCCTCTCCTGCTGCTCTGTTCCCATAGTAGACATCCTGGTCTAGGAGCAGGACTCTCTTGCCAAACTGAAGTCTCCCCACTGTGAAAGACAGGCAATATCAGTATCTTGTATCTCAGCCTCTCCCAGTTTGTAAGCTAGTGTGAGGCCTGGTAGAACTGAGTTCTCAGATTTCATGGCTGACTTCATCGTTTCCCCATTTGGTTCAAAATCAGTCTATAGATCTCCTTCAGCCATGGCAAGTTTTCATGGATGAGACAGTTATGTGCATCCATTGGCACTGTGGATTTTATGCAGGTCATGCATGCAAAAAGTACATCTTATAGAATGCATGCAGCCTGCCATGACATTTCTGAGGGTTCACTAGACCCTGCTGCATCTGCCACAGCCCTGGCACAGAAACCATTCCTTACTTCTGATCCCTGATGAACGTTTAGAGACAAGCAAGGGAATCTCCAAGCTTGTGTGTGTGTGTGTATTTATTTGTGTGTCTGTGATTGTTCAAGTTCAAAAGTAGGTGGAGCCCTGACACAGGTACATCTTGTCAACAAGCAAAAATGTCCCCAAAGGTGTTCTTTTCCCCACAATGAGGAGGCAAAATGCAAACCAGCAAGTGCAGGTAGATACAGTACATGGACAGTGATGCTTCTGGTAGCCAAATTGAGAGCCCTCTTTGTAGGTACCATGTACTCACATTAATGTACACATAGTTCAGGAGCATGAAAAACTGGTTGGTCAGGATAAATAGGCAGTCTATGTGAGCTAGAAATGTTGTCCTTATATCTGTGTGGTGGAGCTCATGGGACTACGAATGGGTGGCCAAAGGAACAGAGAAATCTCAAATTCAGAGAACTTTCTGTATGTGTTCTTGTTTAAGCAGTGATCCTTTCACCATCAAGTTTCTGGTTTGATCAGGTCAGCAGAAGCAACCACAAAAGCAGCATTATTCCAAATATTTCACTAGCCACTTATTTGCAAAGTTAGAGATACTGAAACATTAATCTGAAAGGAAATCTGGGGGAAAAGCAAAGCCATTTGGAATTATAGGTTTGAAAATCCTCCCTGTTCAATGTTAGTAATTAAAATAATACCGTAGGCACGTTCATATTAAGTAGTAGCTGAGCATGCAGAAACACCACTGGGAACATTATCCTGTGCTATTTCTTGCTGCTTCTGTTTTGCTTGAGAAAATTAATGCTAACATTGATAAGCTAGACTCTATAAAGCTCATAACAAATTCAGGTCAGACTGA
Organism: Varanus komodoensis; assembly: GCF_004798865.1. Classification (NCBI taxonomy): domain Eukaryota; kingdom Metazoa; phylum Chordata; class Lepidosauria; order Squamata; family Varanidae; genus Varanus; species Varanus komodoensis. The sequence goes on from NW_025335761.1 coordinate 6,737,848, forward strand.
GCTTTGCAGTCATATTCTGAGAGTGAAAATCATTTCAAAGACTTAGCAGCTCTTTTCTTAAATGTTCTCAGAAGCCTGAATAACACCCAAGGCGATCAGATAGGTGTCAACAGGGTTTCACCAATGGAACTTCAAATTAAGCTTTATTGTAATGCTGATTGGGGAGGAGGTGGGATGCCGGGGAATGTGATCAGTTTCCTTGATGTTTGGTTTCTGTATATAATAAGCAGCCTTGGCTTTTGTTTTTGCTTTTAAAGTTGGACATTTACCAATTTGGGAGAATTTATCTTCCTTTAGAGGTTCACTAGACTAGAGCAAACAGATAAATCTTTTCTTTGTTTGCAGACCCATCAAAAGATAGCACATTTCTCAAGGTGTGTGTGTATGTGCATGTGGGTATTAATCACAAATGGATTTTGCTGGGGTAATCGTGCAGGGTTGGTAATAGGATTTGGAGCCTTCTGCTTCTATGACTATCTTGCCACTGGCATAGGTGAGGAGTGAACAAACGTCATGGCTGATTGATAGCTGCCTGGTGCTCAATTCAAAGTGTGCTGGCAGGTCTGTCAGGCTGTGAGGGCAACAGGAATGACATTATAAAAAGCAAGTGACAGTCATAGCATCAACAACTGCCTCTGAGTCAACGAAGAATAAATGCTCAGAGTGTAATGAAAGGTAGCCCCCTTAAGATCTTTTCAAGGGGTTTAAGCAGATCTAATGAACACACACCATGCCCCAAGATAAAAGGTTGTTTCCCTTACCTAGGCATGAGCATCATGTACAGATCCCTAGAGTAGCCATGTGTCCTTTACAGGGGGCTAGATCTCTTTCTAAGGTGTTTTTACTTTGATGGGCTGCCCAATCTAATGTAACAATCAGCAGCTATAAGAACAGAGGGCTTTTGAAGTGGCTCATCAGCAAGCAGTAGCTGAAAATCAGAGTGAACAGACACACAGCTCATCTTTGAGAGCCAGTGTGGTGCAGTGGTTAAGAGCACAGGACTGGTACTCAGGCAACCTGAGTTCTAGTCCCAGCTCAGCCATGGAGCCAACTGGATGACTTTGGGCCAGTCAGACTCTCAGCCCAACCTGCCTCACAAGATGGTTGCAGAGATAAGATTGAGAGCAGCAGGAGGAGAATGATGCAAGTTGCCTTGAAGTCTAAAAAATGTGGGATATAAATCAAATAAATAAATAAATAAATAAATAAATATCTGGTGTCAGAACCCAGAAACTGAATTTGAGAAGAGGAAATAAAACTCAGGTTCGTGGGAAAGACCAAGCGTCCAGACCATCTGAGGCTTTATTGTATTTACCCAGGTTCCCCGCAGGTCAATACTCACGATAATGCATTACCGGGCAGGCAGAGTGAACTCTGCTGCAAAACTTCAACACAACTAGAGAGTTTTTATACACTCCCAGTCACATACAGGTACAGGGCAATTGATGACAGAATGCAGAGTTTACAATAAGATTCTGAGGTCATCACATACAGAACAGATAAAGAAATGTCAGTCAATCACACTGTAACAATGAGATTACAATATTTCTAATTGCCTGTATTGACACTTTAGTTCAGTAGCTTGAACCCATCCCCAGGTCTGCTTAGACATGTAAATTCAAGCTACTGAGAAACTATGCATGATAAGCTCAAGACTCCTATCTAGACTCTAGACATTCTGAATTGGCCAGGGCACATGGAGCCTCTGGGCTATCAAAAGATACTTCCTTGTAAGCTGAATTCCAACAATGACTATTTACAATGTATATTTGGACTAAATGGCCTGTGTACTGTAGCTTACAGCTAAAGGTGAGAGAAAGGAATGGAGGAATGCCATTTTAAACAGTGACAGCTTGGTTTTGAGAAGGAAGACAGGGTTTGATCCCACAATGCAAAAAGCACACAGAAGTAATGCTTTTCAGACAGGATTTATCCAAATTTTCCCAACACCAGTCACAGTCTTCTCCACTATGGTAAGTGTAATGCAATTCTATTTAAATGACTGCACTAACATCTAAATGTATTTCCATACAAAGAGATCAGCGTGTGCTAATTTTATGTACTTTTATCCTCTCTCATTTCGATAAGGAATTTCTTCTTTTGGGGGTCACACGTAAGTGGCCGTGCCAGCCAAAAGCCTCCCTTTGTTGTCACCTCGTACATTCATGCTATGCTTCTACAAGTCTGGGAAGGGCAATGGCCAGCTCTGCTGACACACGAGCTTGTCGATTTCTGGAAGGTGTGGTTTATTTCGCTTGTAACTAATAGCTGTAGCCAGAAGATGAGGCAATGAATTCCACAGGATGCATATGTCCTAGGTAGACATTATAGGCTCATGCACTTCCATGCTCTCTAATCTATGTGGCAGAGGATGGATTGCATCATTCTCCTCTACAGTACACAGAATACACTATGTTACAATGAAATGTCATGTAAAGGCCTATTTTCCACAGAGGCCCAGTCTTTATGAACTACCCCTACCCAAAAAAGGGGGTGGGATTGTAAACGCCTGGCTTGCACCTACTGATTCTTTATATGGAAGTTCCACTTCATGTCATGTTTTAAGCTCATATAACATCAAGATGTGTAAACATGCCCCACAACAGGGGTGAACAGAAAGAAGATCTCCAAATACTTGGATTTCAGTTTCCAACATTCCTGACCAATGCCCATACTAGCACAGGTTTCTTGGAATGGAAGTCCAAAACATCTGGAGACCTACCTTCTGGCCATGTCTGCCTTGTAACAACATGAAGCAAGCCATTCTCCAACTCACTTCTATTTCCCACACAGAAAAGGATTAGGGAAGAGGAAGCTTGGGTGTATGCTCAGCAGTGCCATTTTCTTGCTGCAGTCACCAAAGGAGCTGTCAAAAGCTACTAGTTTTGAAGACCCCATTCTACCTCTAGTATCAGAGGCAGCATGGCTGGGTGCCCTGGTCGCTGAGGCACATGTGTCAGCAAGATTCTCGCATTCACGTCCTGCTTGATGGTTCCCATGGGTAGCTGCTTGGCCACTGTGTGAACAGAATGCTAGACTAGATGGGCCTTTAGTCTTCTGCAGCATAGCTTTTCTTCCATTCTTATACAAGGAGAAGTAGGGTGTTATCAGTTTCCAGAAGTGAGAGCTAATGTTCTCATCGTTATTCTATATGTTCACCCCAGCCCCTATATGTATGTTACAGGCTGGGTTTTCTTATATGATCAGGGACATCCTAGAAACAGCTTCAGTAGCTGTAGACTGAGGGTCCCTATCCCAAAATGACAGCCTTGGTTTACACAGAAAGAGAACCACAGACACTGGCATGTGAAGCTTCTTCTGTTCTTTCAGTGTCCTCTCCAACAGCAGTAAATACAACATGAATGACTCATGCTTCTGGGTTTCATAAGGGGGAACCAAACTCTCATTCTCTACTGTAAGCAGCATATCCTCTTCCAGGCTGGAACAATCCTCACACCTTGGGCATGGGTTGCATGCCTCTTTTCCCTGGGTAAATGAATGGAAAAGCAACAGTCATTCCCATGTCTTCTGCTTCTACTTTGTGTGGATATTGAAAGCCACCCACAGTTATTAGTACTGTGTTCTTAGCTCCATCTAAGGCTCTGCCTACAATTAATAATAACAGTGATTTTGTTTCTGCTTCTACGAAGTTAACTTAAACATGTGAGTTTCAGAACAATTGTCTTGTTATCCTACCACCTCAATAGTTTTCGTAGACAGAATAATAAAAATACATTTATGATTGCACAATTAGGAATTGGATTAAGTTGCAAATTTAGGTGGTAATTATTATCTGCAAAGATTAAAAAAACAAGGGGAGACTGGCTCCATATAATTAAATTAACCCATTGAATGACTACATTATGCATTTATTTTATAGATGTACAAGGGTGGTAGCATGCAGCTTGCACTTTTTGTTTGAAAGGTAAACTACAAAGTACTGATGAAAGCCTAATGGAAATTAATCCTCCTAGTTAACCCTTTGAATTTTGACATTTGATAGTCTGCCAACAGTGCAATTGGTTAGCAATTTTGGAATTACATAGCCATGTTAGGGTTTATGCCGTGTCAATCAAATCCCACTGGAAATTAGAAAGGGATTTTTCTTTTTAAAAAAAATCTGCTCCACTCTTACCAGCTCCTTCAGTTTTGTTTTCCACATTTCCTTCTTTTTCTTCAAGGCCAGATCATTACACAGGAATGATTGTTTTCATTCATATCCAAGTGGCATTGAGGAGAAGTGTGCATAAGAATACCCTAAATCAGAATTTCACTCTTTAAACACACTATTAAAAGCACGAACAACTGCATGATCGCACCATCTGGCTTTGCTAATAACAGTCTGATCTTGCCACTCAGAGAAGTTCATCATATTCTTTAAAATGACAGACTGGCTTAAAGCCCAGGAGCACCAGGAGTTTGTGTGAATGTTACTTGATAGATGTAATAACTAGGTTCACACAACATTAATAACCCAACATAGCTTGCTAAGGGTGGCTAAGAATACAGCTTCCAAACTTATAAGCCACCCTGACAGCCCATGGCTTATTGTAGGACTTGGAAGCCATCCCTAGGTTTGCCATGACAAACAAACCTGGATGCCAGGACAACCGCAAGAGTAACTGAAATGGCTGTGCAGCGGCTAAGAATGGAATTCCTTGCAAAGCAGCCACCTGGTGCACATCACTGACAGCCCTGGGGACAGCTTTCAGAGGTGCTGTGCATGGCAGAGTGTTGTGGCAGTGCATGTCATCAGTGTCCGGCTGTGTGTCTGTCATCCCCATCTGCCATTTTAGGGTGGCAGGGAAGAGGAGGGTAGCTGTGGTTAGTTATGTGCATAAGGGGTGGCACAATGCCACTGAAATGTGCTCTTTATCCTGAGGTCTCCCACATTGCCTGTAATATATTACGTATTCCATGTTCTAACATTATGTTCTGTGGTCACCTGATCCCTCAGAGCAGCAGCCAGTTATCCGTAATGTGCATGATAAACGTGAAGACAATAAAACAGAGAAGAAATCAACATAGAACTTCCATCTTGTGATGTATCTCTGTGCTGGATACATGCTAAGTTCTATCCTAAGAGAACCTTCTACTGAACCAATTATGCATGTCCTACATACAGGTGATAGAGAGAGACCTCAATAGTCAGGATGTGAAAATCAGCAAAGCTTGAGCTTGCAGTGCTTTAATTCCATCTCAAAACTCTTTCTGGCTTGCATTCATATCATACCACTTTGCAAGCCTCTTTTTTTTCGTGAAAATCCACATCCTTCTTTGCTTTGCTTTGCTTTTGCAAATTTCCTCCAAAGAATTGCATCAAATGTGTGCATCTTTAAAATGTAGTCATTCTTCTCTCACTGATAAAAGTGCATGTAAGTGCAGTTTTATGCTTATTTTTCAAAATGTACACCTGATATTAAAAGGGGTCTATGAATCATACTGCAAGCTCAGAAACAGAGAGACCTCAGCCACAAATTGCATGAGTTCATGTTTGGTCTAGAAGATATGAACTGGTTAAGTTCTAATAAAATCCATTTGAAAAGCATTTCTCATACATCTCTAATTCACATTGCCTGGCCTGCAACAATGGAATTCCCTTCCCTTAGATACCACTCCAGAATGCAAGCGTTCCACGTAACACAATATTATTGTCATTCTTTCACCTCGGAATAAGTCCATCATGTTAATGTACCAAGGCATTCTAAGCAGTCAAATAGATTTCAGTTCAACATTGCATTGTATCTCATCCTTGCTGAACATCCACCCACTCATTCCCTGAGGTGCATGTTTTGCTTTGTGTATAAATGTCTCACCCAACAATGATAAATATATGCAAAATCCTGCCAGAGAAACCACAGTGGTGCACTGGCGAGGATGTTGGGCTTGGATATGGAAAATCCAGAGTGAATGAAACGGGCTGGTAACCTTATGCAATTCTTCACTGCAGCCTAACCTACATCAGATGTTACCAACATTAATTGTTGCCCTGGCCCTCTTGGTAGAAGAGTTACAGACACATTTAATAAATGCATATGGGGCAAAAGAGTTATGGCTAAATTAGTTATTAGCAGTGGCCTCATTACAGAATGCAGAGCAGGAGTAGGAAATACTGCTACTTTTCCAGTATGCAAATCTCTCTGTCTTTCTCACTCTTTTTTGTACTTAATTATGTCTTTTCTTGAATGTCAGCCTAAAGCAAGATAATCTGTGCTTTACAAAGATTAACCCCATTTATACCAATTAACACATGGTAAAGAAGGCTTTTAATGCTTTACACCAGCAGAGGAAAGAGAATGCTGTGCGGCAGGATTAGAATGGATCACCCATTTCTTTAGTCTGGAACATCTCATTAAATAATATATCCTATCTTCCAAATCTTTTGTGCTTTAGAAATGGCAAGTGCTTAAGCTGCAGAATCTATTGCTGGGAGTTGAAAGAGGAGAACACATATTCACTCCCATTGTTCAGGAGTAAGAAGGAAATGTAGGAGGGATTGCATTAAAAGGTCAGTGTACAAGTCGCTTGGTTAATGTGGCACTGCTCTGAACATTTATGGGAACTAATATTTCCTAGCGAGCCTTCCCAATGAACAGCTAAGCAAGTCTGGGTGGCTAGATTATAAAGGTTCTCGGTGGGTGTTCCACAGCTTCTTCACCTTACGACACTCTCCTTAATCATATTATTAGACCTTTTTACATAACTTTGCTTTTCTTGGTCAACTCTCAGTTGGTTGTGCTGGATCTCTCTTCCTCTGGGTGCACGCAGGTGTTTTTGTATGCATGCTAGACTAGCCATAGGTTTATGCTTTTCAACTGTTGGTGACCTAGATATAGAATTTGGGGCACATGAGAAGACTAAACTGGAGAAAGGAAAATTCAGGAAGGGATGGAGACATTTCCTCCAAGATGCTGCTCCACATGTACCACTGTTTCCATCCTGTGGAACATCAAATGGCTGTGGAACCATAAGTAGTTCCCCTTAAGCTTCTTCGATGCTTTCTTTTACCATTCTGTAGTGGTTGGATTTCTTTGACAAAGCATCACACTTTTACCCCTGTGGTGCAGCAGAGAAGGTTGCCAGAGTCCTACCACAGTTTGGGAGAAGCTTCATGAGACCTGCAAGCTGTGAGTTGGCCAACCTGGTCTAAAACCCTGTAATGTTCTCTAGCTTCCATGAGTCAACAATTGAATCAAGTTTTAGTGTGCAGACATGCAAAAATCCTTAAGTGCAGATTACTATAAATTGGAATTTTGGGGTATAATGTGGGGGGGGGGATCCTGTATTTTTAAACTGTCCTTATTCAATTCAATAGAAAATAAATTGTTTTAGAAAAGAACATCAGAGAAGAGATTTTCAGGAAAATTATCATGGGTTGGGGTTGGGATTCCAATGCTTCCTTTATTTGTGTGGTGGCTGAGAAATCTGAGTGATTGTCCTGTCTTTCAATGTGTGATCTTCTCTCCAGCAACCTGTAGCATCCTTGACTTCTCATACTTCAGTTCAAACCCAGGGAAAGAAAACATGAGACGCGTCCTTTTATAGCATTTTTTTTTTTAAATCAGAACATGTGGAAAGCTTGGGAGGCACAGACCACTAGGGAAGTGAGTGATAGAAATACATCCAGTTACAAACAGCACCCTTAGCCACCTTGAAGTGATAAGCTCAAGCCATGACCAAAAAGGAAACAGAAATAAATTACAAAGTTTCCTGAGGGTGAGGTGGAAAAAAATCAAAACCTCTTCATGGGGGGAAGGAAGCTTTCGGGAAATTGGAGAATAGATTTTGGCACAGGACTAACTCCACCACTTCTATGGAGCTGCACACAACACAGGTCCCCTCACACCTGCCACAGGGTTTTCTGGAAGGAAGGTTATAAGCTTCTACACTGGAGACAGGATGTATGCACAATCACCACCCAGAAATTTAGTATTCAGGAAATCCTGAGGAAGATTTTGAATTTTGAAAAATAAGAACCAGAGATAAGCTGAAATCTCTCAGAAGTTACATTTTCTAATACACATTGTAAGATATTTTTGTCTTACAGCCCTTCACCCAATTAGGGAAGAGTATTTTGCAGTATTTTTTTTTACAAATTTTCTTCTCCTTTTTGGGGTATAGTAGCTTCCTTCCCCACCTTCTCTGCAGTTCCCTGGAATGCTGCTACATATGGGGCATCGTGAAGAGTGCAAAACTGGGGCCAGGCTGCCAACATGGGCAATGGGGTTGGCACTTAATGTAACCTGCCCCCCCAAGCCCTTAGGAAAAAGACGCTTTGCTACAACCCCTGCCAATAATGAGTCCCACCTACATTAAATTCCATTTCTCCCTGGAGAAATTTGGTAAGATTGTTGAACTAATCCCTCTGCCTATAAATAGGGGCAGAATATTGAGAGACCTTCGGAGCACAAATATAATGAATGCATGCTATTTTTGTGGTAGGTAGATGTGGATTAATATATGCAGGGTTGTCCTCAGTGATTGAATGCTGCCCTCCATGATTTCTCTGTGCTGACTGGGGATCTCAATATACCTTGAATCTTTCACATGGCCCAGAGTTCCAACTGGGCCTCACCATGAACTTATTAAAATGATATACTTCATAATGGAAGAAAAACAAGAGTTATCCTTAGTCTGCAGTTTTCTAGAAAGGGAAAAGTCAAATGTTGTTTGGAATTTGTAAACTGCAAGATCTAACAATACATTTTTTAAAAATGAAATATGAAAACATCCACTGGCACTACAACAAGGGACAAAAAAGTACATAAGTTTGCTGTAGTTCTATGCAAACATGAATAGAGAGGTGATCTGAGTGCCAAGCACTGGCAACAAAGATGAAGCTGTTTTTCAAAGGTACCAAGGTGGCTGAGGTTAGCAGCAAAGCAACCAGCTTATCCTAGTGGGAGTTGGATAGATAATTGTTCTTCCTTGTTCTTTTGAAGAGCTCTGCTCTACCAGGAACTTCAAGATCTTAAAGCTTTGGATGGTGTTAGTTCCTAGATGCTGTTAATCAGCAGCATTACTAAAGAAAATGTCACATTTTGTGATGTTAATTAATTTTCAGAGCTTGTTTTGTAATTTGGAGGAATAGAAGTTCAGAATCAGCCCTCACGGATTTCCTGGCTATGAGAACAATACGACAGTGAAACCAACTGCCAAGAGAGGTTGCGAAGGCTTTTTTGCACTAGAGACATTCAAGAAGCTATTGGACAGTTATCTGAGTGGGGTGGTGTAACTGGAGACTTAATGACCTTCTTGGCTGCTTCTGCCCCAACTATTCTATGATTCGATTATTCTAATGTTCCATGGTGAGGGATGTGGTATAGTCCTCTCACAACAGGACTGTGGTGCCTTTTAAATGTTACAATACAGCATGGGATGATTTTTTTCCTATGGATTTGCACCACCATACAAGTACACCATTTAACACATGTGCAGCCTACTCCATGTCATTCCAAGGATTTAAATGATACAGAACTCATGGGGAAAAAAAACCTTTCTATGGAGTCTTTGTAATGTTTTAAAATCTTCAGGTGGGGCCACTTGTGTTAGAAGATTTTGAGACAAGGTGTTTTCTATCTATTTAAGATAGTGAAGCCTTTGTCAGACTTCCTCTGCATATGAACTTTCCTGCCTATGTTTATTTGTGTAGTAGGAGTAGCATTTAGAAACTGATATCTTTATTATCTTGGTATTTCTTTTCTCCCCTATGATGAACAATAGTATAGCATAGATCTATTGGAGCAATAAGATATTCCAAGGGCACAGTGGCAGCCCAAGCCTGGTTCCTTTGGAAGCAAATCATGGTGGGTTCTGTTTGGAAATCCCTTGTTTAAGCAGCATATTTGCCAGTGAGATACTTGTAACACAGAATGGCAAATTTAGAAGTGTGGTAACTTCCACTGAATAGACTTTGTAAGTCCAGTACAGTGAAAACTGGGACTTAGGCCCACTGCTCTACCACTAATAGTCATCCAGCCCCCAAGATAGTGCTGAAACTAAAATTTATCACACCATAGGACAGCATATGCATACTGCCTAAATAATGTGTTTAAAGTGATATTATGGCTGCCATAATTTCTTGGTATCTTGGAGTTTAGGTGAATATGACAAGTCCTTAGCATAGCATCTAAACTGAAAGAGATGTTTGTTCATTTAATCATAACACCAGCTTGTTGCACTTCCACCACCCAATCAGGAAGGTAGTTTTTCCCCCTAAATTCCTATCCATGAGTCCTTCGAATGACCTTATGTGGAATCTCCTGAAATAGTTATTTTTCTTACTGCACAGACTTCCAATGAAAAACACTTCTACAGACATCATCTCATCTGACCTTCTGTGAAACTTCCTGCCCACTCTCTTACACTCTTTTCTCCTGCAGATGCCTTAACTCCTTGAGCCTTCTACAAATACTTGGTTATCTGAGCCAGCATCCTGACCCAATAATCTTTAATAAAATTTTGATTAAAACTGAACAACACACACAATTTAATCCTACAAGATCCCAAAGCAAACTAACTGTATACAAAAAATGGAAGACTGTTCTCTTCATACCATTGAAAAATAATTGAATTCCTGACTACTAAAAAACTTAAAACATAGGTTGATGGAATATGGGCAGGGAAGGGATCATGGGGTGGTAGACAATTCAGTGAACATGTCGGTCTAGTGAGCAGTGCTCTGAAAAAGCCAAGTTAGACATAACAGAAAATAAAACTGCCAAGATCATACTTGGATGCTGTGCAACTGTTACTCTTATTTCTGTTTCTATTTTATTGTATTAATCTGTTGTAAACCATCCTGATGGGACTGGATAGAAAAGTTTTTAATAAATAAACAAATACTCCCCTTATACAAATTTTGTGTGACCACTTAGAATATTGTGTACAGTTCAGGTCACCTTACCTGAGAAAGGACAGTATTGCATCGGAAAATGTACAGAAAGGGGCAACAAAATGATCAAAGGGCTTGAGCAGTTCCCTTATGAGGAGTGACTACAGCAAATGGGATTATTTGGCTGAGAAAAAAAGGCAAGCAAGGGGAGACATGATGCAGATATTCAGAATTATGTATGGCCCGAAATTATGTATGGCCCTCCTTTTCTCATAACACTAGAACCTGGGGACATCTCATGGAGCTGATTGCTGATTCTTCACTATATACTTAAAGTATGGAACTTGCTGCCATGGGAAGTTGTGATAGCCACCAATCCGGATGGCTTTAAATGGGAATTGACAGATACAGGAAGAAGGAGGCGATCAGTGGCTACTAGCCTTGCTGAATCTGTGCTACCTTCTTTATCAGAGGTGGCATGCCTGCAACAGCAATTGCTGAGGAACTTGTGTGGGCAGAGGTCTTCCACCATCCTGCTTGAGGGATCCTGTGGGCAGCTGATTTGCCAGCCATGTGTACAGAGTGCTGGCCTTGATGGACAATTGATCTAGTGCAGCATGGCTTTCCTTATGTTCATATGTTCTTCATTGATTACTGTTGTTCAGAATGGTTGAGTTCCAAAACAGGTTGAAGATAAATGAATGACTTTGGGTACAATGAAAAACCAACAAGCAGCCCTCTGATTCTCAGGTTCATTTTCTGCTTAGTAGCTGGTCATGCATACATTGGATACAGAGGTACAATGTAGGAGAGGTAAGTAGCAGAGAAACAAAGCTTGGGTGATGGAGAAAATGGAGTTGAAAGGAGTTATAAGAGGAGAAAGTGAATAGGCAGGAGAATGTTCCAGGCACAGGGAAGAGATGCTCAAAGACAGAAGTAGGAGGAGAAGACCAAAGAAAAGGACTGTGGCAAATGAGGACCAAGGAAAGAGAGCTTAGGAAGGCAGGGAAAAACAGGACAAGAATACAGAACATCAATTTTATTTACTGATCTAACTTCTATACTACCCAAGAGCCAAACAATCCATTAAAATCCCATCTAAAATAAACCACATTATAGAAAACTTTAAAAAGTTGTCGTACAGTATTTATAACCAAAATTAAAATTTATATATAAGAAAAAAATCTTCAAAATAGAAGGGAGGAAGTGCACTGGCACTGCTGCAATATGTAAAGAAGAGTTTTCTCAGTCTGAAGTGCTATACCTGTGAATACCAGCAGAAGAGCTCAAGTGCAGGGAAGCCTTCTTGTTTCCCTCCCTCCAGCCCTGCCGTTCTGCTGAAGTTATTGGGCCATAGAGCTCCTATCAACAGCTGCTGCTGGCTGTCCAAAGAATGCCTGTCATTGTTCCATTTCAATAACAGAATGAGCACTCATATCACAGAGAGGCAAAGAACCCATCTCTCAATAAGAGCCTTGAAGGCCCCAGGGCAGTGTTGCTTTCATAAAAGGAATAGATTTGATTTACTCTGCTATTTTTAACAGAATTGAAAAGGAGCAGGGGGAGAACATCTCATCACTGCATCAGTCCCGACACACTGACACCCCAAGCTCCATTCAGAGCTGCCTTCCCCAGTCAGCTGGCATATGCCAAGAAAGCAAGAAGAGTGGGGATGCTCTCCCTTCCACTCCCATCTATTTTGCCTAAACTAATAACATTGCTGCTGACACATCCTTATTGACTCAAATCCTTCTTGTCTCTGACATGCTTCCTTGCAGGTTGCCTGGTAACCACACTGTTTGTGCAAGGTAGCCAAGAGCTGGCATTCTAATTTCATGAGACAACTTCATTTCTTGTTTAAAGTAAGTGGAAAACCATGAACACATCACTTTGCTAGAATGCCTATGCTTGGAGTAGGGTTGTTGGAGAAATCCACAACAGATTCAAAGGAGTTCAGATTTCTATGAATCCAGATTCTGCAGAGAACCAATTTTCCCTAGTCATGCAGATTCTGCAAACCAATTTTCCATTTTTGGAAAGAGAAATTTTCTTCAAAATTTAGAGATTTTCTCTAGTACAAAATTCTGGTAATGTGAGTTTATGTGATCCCAATAATGACAGAATGGAAGAGAATGGACAATCCACAAAACACAGATTGAACAAAATCCATGCATCCCTAGTTAGGAATATTTCAGGCTGAATGTTCAATGTGCAGCATGCATAAGAGGCCATGCTAGGGCACATTCACCATTCCCCCCAGAGTGCCTTCTATATCCATTCGAGGTCATTGTGCACATTTATCGTGTTGTAAGCTGCCCCGAGGTTTCGGCAAGGGGCGGCATAGAAATATAATAATAATAATAATAATAATAATAATAATAATAATAATAATAATAATTTGTCAGTCAATATGAATGCCCTCCAGAATAGCTTCCAACTTGGGGATTATGGATGCCTCAACATACCTTCCAACTTTGGCTGTATGGATGCTTGTACGTATTTCAGGCAATATCCAAAATCTCCATGGGGTTTTGAGGAATATCTATCTATCTATCTATCTATCTATCTATCTATCTATCTAGACCATTTCTATGGCACCCCATTCACAAAAAGCCTCGCAATCTATATTTTGTACATTCTTCAAATAATATGTGGGCTCTCCAAGACATACCGGGAAGTCTATTTTGGCAGAATTGTGCACTATGCTTAGTTAATAGACATGCTTTCTGAGCAATATGCATAGTTTCCAAGAAACACAGTATTTGGTTTCTGTCTCTAGTTGCTACTGTCTTTTCAGGGCTTCATGCATGCTCTTCAGTAAAACACCTTCCATTGACCTGATTGGGCCATGTTTGCAAAAGTTCATCCTCCCTTCACTCCCCAACCAGAGTGTTTGTTCCCAACCAGACTGATTTGTCAGTGGCCACATGGTCTATACTTGCCCTGGAACCTTTTGAAACTTTGCAGTGACTGGAAATTGAATTATGGTCTGCACTGCAACTGACTGATCAAATTTAGAGGTGAAAGATTATGTATCAAAAAATCAGGATATCATTGTTGAATTCTCCCTCATAGAGGCATTAGGGGAAAGGTTCTATTCATGTCTGCTTGCTATTGTGCAATTTTTCAGTCCACATCTTTAAACTAGCCTAATTCACAATTTCTGAACTAATATGAATATCTAAATGCAGTCATTCTTCAGACTCCGAACTCTATGTGTTTATGCATAATAAGGCTAAAGATACCTCCCCCAGCTAAAACAACATGTCATCCATCCATCCATCCATCCACCCACTGATCCAATCTATCTCAAGCAAAGGTTCTTTAAATTTTACTTCAAGACAGCTGCCTCACACATCAAGTGCAGATGGTAATGTTCACATGCTTGTAGACTAAGCAACCAGACTCAGATTCATTTATTTGTTTTTTAGCCAGTCATGGTTCATCATGACTCTACTTGAAATGCAGTTCAAGAAGGGTACTGCCAAGTTGGAAAGCTTTTGTAACATTACTGTTAGACATCATACCACAAAAACCCCTGTGGAAGGAAGAGAGAGGTGCAGGTGGGTGAATGACAGCAAAGAAGTCAGATTTCCTGGAGCTCCAAAATGGTGGTCAAATACAGTGACGTTGGCATATGTGTCAGTGCTTCCTTTAGTGTCAGAGCAGACGTTCATGTGAGTTTCCATTCCCATATCAGTCCTCCTGCATTATAGATTTACATAATTTCTATTGCTATTGTGTATGTGTGTGTGCACAAACACATTGTTTAAATCTCTGTATGTAAATATTTTACGTCCAATAATATTGTATTTTGAGGTTTGTTGTTGCCAGCTGCCCAGAGAGCTTTGACTTTTGGGTGGTACAGAAATGTAAGAAACTACATGAAGTGAAACTTCCTTTCTTTCTGCCCTTTCAACTACCCTAGAGAATCAGATTCCAGCTAATTCTAGGACGAGCCATGACACACCATTAGGAATTTATAAGCCTCCGTAAAGAGACACAGCTCATAAATAGATCACAAAACTTGGGTTTATCCATCCTGATCCCCATCTGTAGAATACAGTGCTAGTACAAATAGCAGGAAGTGGCATAATGTGCTCAAACCAGCCAGATCCCAGTTATTTATTTATTTATTTATTTATTTATTTATTTAGGAGACTTCTATGCTGCCCCATTCGCCGAAGCCTCGGGGCGGCTCACATCCATAAATAAACTTCCATAAAATAATATAAATTAACTATAAATTAAGTCACCCTGGCCAAAAAATAAAATGAATAAATACTACTAACAATTAAAATAACATTTGAATAAAAAGGTCTTCGCCTGGCACCGACAAACAAATAACGACGATGCCAGGTGGACCTCTCTGGGGAGCGCATTCCATAGATTGGGCGGCACCGCAGAGAAAGCCCTCCTCCGAGTACTCACCCTCCTAATTTCCTTCATGGAGGGTTCCTGGAGAAGGGCCTCTCCCGCAGATCTCAAGGGGCGGGAGAGCATATATGGACGTAAGCGCTCCTTCAGGTAACCAGGACCCAAGCCGTTTAGGGCTTTATAGATCATCACCAGCGCCTTCAATTGGGCCCGGACTTCAATGGGAAGCCAGTGAAGCTGACAGAGGACTAGAGTCATGTGAACATAACACCCAGTCCCCGTCAGCAGCCTGGCAGCTCTATTTTGAACAAATTGAAGTATCCAGACCGTCTTCAAGGGTAGCCCCACGTAGAGCGCATTACAGAAGTCAAGTCGGGAAGTCACCAACGTGTGTGTCACTGTCGCCAGGCAGTCGTACTCCAGGTAGGAGCACAGCTGATGGATCAGCCGAAGCTGAAAGAAAGCGCCCCTCGCCACCGCTGTCACCTCAGCTTCCAGTGAAAGCTCTGGGTCGAGGAGCACTCCCAAGCTGCGGACCTTGTCCCTAAGAGGGAGTGCAATCCCATTCAGGACTAGGTTCAATTCACCCTCCCCGAAGCCCGATCCGCCAACCAACAGGATCTCCATCTTGTCTGGATTGAGCTTCAGTTTATTGGCCCTCATCCAGCCCATTACCTCGGCCAGGCACCAGTTCAGCACAGCCACTGCCTCACCTGGATTGGTGGAAAACGAGAGGTAGAGCTGGGTATCATCAGTGTACTGATGATTCCGCAGCCCACACCTCCTGATGACCTCTCCCAGCGGTTTCATGTAGACATTAAACAGCAAAGGGGACAAAATGGACCCCTGCGGAACTCCATGGC
>NW_025335761.1:6754021-6761351 GCF_004798865.1 Varanus komodoensis
GCCATGGCAGCTATGCCATGGCGCAGAGCCATAGTCCCCCAGCACCACCTTCTGGAATCGGCCATTGAGATAGGAGCAGAACCACTGCAAAGCAGTGCCTCCGACCCCCAATCCCGCTAGCCTATCCAGAAGGATACCATGGTTGATGGTATTAAAAGCCGCTGAGAGGTCCAGAAGAGCCAACAGGGACGCACTCCCCCTGTCCTCCCTGCACAGGTCATCGTACAGGGTGACCAAGGCAGATTCAGTTCCGTACCCGGGTCTGAAGCCAGACTGAAATGGGTCCAGATAATCAGTTTCATCCAAGAGTGCTTGGAGTTGTCCCGCCACCACCTGCTCCAACACCTTGCCCAGAAACGGGATGTTGGCCACTGGTCTATAATTAGTGGCCATCTCTGGATCCAGTGATGCTTTCTTCAGGACCAGTTGGACTACCGCCTCCTTTAAAGGGGCAGGTACCCGACCCTCCCTCAGAGAAGCGTTAGCCACTTCCAAGATCCAGGTCCCAATCCCGTGCTTGGCATTGTTAATTACCCAAGATGGGCAAGGGTCCAATAGGCAAGTGGTGGGACGTACTCGTCCAAGCACCTTTTCCACATCATCAGGCCGCAATAACTGAAATTCATCCATTAATTTTGGACCAGACGGCAACATTGGTATCTCCCCAGAAGCCTCTGAATCACTAGTAGAGTCTAGCTCGTGACGAATCTGAGCGATTTTCTCCCTGAAATGCTTGGCAAAGTCATCACAGCGGGCCTTCCAGGGTGAAACCAGATCTTTCTTAGGGCCAGAGCAGACCAGGCCTTGTACCACTCAAAAAAGCTCTGCTGGACGGCATTTTGAGGAGGCAATGGAAACAGAAAAGAATTTCTTTTTTGCCGCCCTCACCGCCACAGCATAGGCCCGATAATGGGCTCTTAAGTGTGTTCAGTCAGATTCATCCCGTGATCTCCTCCACCTATGCTCTAGCCATCTCTCACTCTCAGCCTGCTTCATCGCCTGCAATTCAGGGGTATACCAAGGGGAAGAGTGGGCTCTGCCTGGTGGGAGAGGACGCTTAGTAGCGGTCGTGTCCACAGCCCTGGTCATCTCCCCGTTCCACAGTTCGACCAGAGCCTCGACAGGAGCACCAGTCTTGTCAGACGGAAACTACCCCAGGGTCTTCAGGAATCCGTCCGGATCCATCCGGCTCCGGGGCTGGACCCACACAATCGGGTGCGCCCCCTTACAGAGGGAGACGCCGCTCTTGACCACAAACCTCACGAGGAAGTGATCTGACCATGACAGGGGTGTCAGACATAAATTCCTCACCCTCAGACCACCCTTTTCCTGCCCCGTCGAGAAAACCAGGTCCAGAGTGTGTCCACGTTCATGGGTCGGGCCTGTGACATGTTGAGACAGCCCCATGGCCGTCATGGAGGCCATGAAGTCCTGAGCCGCCCCGGTCAGACCAGTCTCGATGTGGAGATTGAAGTCTCCCAGGACCAACATCCTTGGGGTTCTCAACACCAGGTCCAAGACGATCTCCATCAGCTAAGGCAGGGAGACTGTTGGGCGGAAGGGTGCACAGTACACCAACAGAATCCCCAGTCTGTCTCGATCACCCAACACCAAGTAGAGGCACTCCAGCCCTGGTCTCAAAGGGACTGGAAGACCTGTGAGGGAGATGGAGGCTCGGTAAACCAAAGTGACCTCCCCTCCCCTCCCCTTCAGGTGTGGACGGTGCTGAACCAGATACCTGGGCGGGCATATTTGAGAGAGGATGACATCCCCCCCTCCCGCCCAGGTCTCCGTTATGCAAGCCAGGTCGGCCCCCTCATCCACAATCAAGTCATGGATGAGGGAAGATTTATTGTGGACCGACCTGGCATTAAGCAGCAGCACCGTCAGGCCTGAGGGGCGGTTGACAAGACTACCTGGAACCCTCTGGCTGGAGGCAGAACCAGGAGGAGGGACGTGTGTCAGCCATCTGTCCCTCCTTCTTCTAGGCGGACATGTTAAGCCCCCACCGCTGTAATGTCCATTGCCCATGACCACCCCAATGGCAGTGCCCACGCGTTCCCCAGGAAACTCAACCAGCGACATGGCCAGGGACGACTCCATAAGAACAAATTAAAATACAATAAAACTTTAAAACAGTAAAAAAACTTCCCATCTACCCCCACAATACAAAATTCAAAATTCCACCCACCAACCTAGTCCCCCGCCAGCCCAGCCCCGCAAGGCCACGAACGGCCACAATGATGGCAGCCCTGGCGTGGCCCTGGCATCCTCCATGCCCGGGGTGGCCCAGCGGGAGCAGCATCAGCTGGCCCCCGGCTCGGCGGTGTGCCTCAGGTCTGGCGGCAGTGGCAGTGGCAGCGGTGGCAGCGCAGTGCAGTGTGGCGCAGCAGGTGTTCCAGGGCACGGGGCATGGCAGGTGTTCTGGGGAGGGAGGGGGAGGGGGAGGGAGCTCCAATCCGGCCCAGCCCCAGGCCAGGTCCGGCAGGTTAAGCTGGTGCCTGCCCGTGTGCCCCGCCCCAATCCGGCGTTGCTCTCACCGATACCGGCGGGGAGGGGGAGCAGAGAGGGGTGCGGAATCCCACCCGGCAGCGAGATGGTGGCGCCCTCCTCCGCACCGTCGACGGCAGCCCTGGCATGGCCCTGGCGTCCTCCGTGCCCAGGGTGGCCCAGCGGTGGCCGCGGGAGTGGCGTCAGCTGGCCCCTAGCTCGGCGGTGTGCCTCAGGTCTGGCGGCAGTGGCAGCGGTGGCAGCACGGTGCGGCGCGGAAGGTGTTCTGGGGTGCGGGGTGCGGCAGGTGTTCCGGGGAGGGACGGGGAGGGAGCTCCAAAACCCTACATGTCCCAGATAATTCTGCAAAGTCCTGATTATCTCTGTATGCTGATAGATGGTTTCAATTCACAGGTACATTGTAGAAAGCGCCACTGAATTTGAGAAGTGGTGGAAGATTTGAGACTGTTGTCAATGATACTAGGTTTATCCTTGTTGGGTGTTACTGCACTTTTAGCTGATGTGAGCATATAAGATGATCACCAGTGTCCACACATAATAGTGGGATCCATGATTTAAGACTTTAGGTTAGACATTAAGACTTACATTATTATTTTTTAATATCAAGTGGAGTTGGAGGAGGGCTTTGTAGACCATCTAGTTCAACCTCTTTTCTGTACAAGAAATTCAGACCTAGATCATATCCAATAGAGATCGCTGCACAGTCTCTTTCTGTACATCTTTACAAAATGGGCCACACTGACAGTTTTGCATCATGATCTTGGAATAAAGTGGACAGCAAATATGGGATGCAAAGTGAAATTTAAGCTCTGCAGAGATTGTTGTACCCCAGTCCCCTGTTTGCACAGGCCTTTGGCAGCTGTTGGGGTGTTGGGGATGGGGGCAGTGAAGCAGTACATTAGAAGTTTATGATAGATTTAGGAATGCAATTTAGTACAGAGTTAGGCATACTTAAGTTCTACTCCCTCTCAGTGGGACAACAATAAGAACAACACATAAATGGACTGGATTTTTCCTGAAATTTTAAAATAAGCAATTAGTTCAAAGTCTAACATGCTTGCTTACATTATTTTGAAACCCACTTCTGCTACAGAAAGTGCTGGGTTATTTTACAGGTAGGTAAGTGAAAAGGCACAGCATCAACACAACAAAATGTAAAGAGGATATTACCCATATTCAAAGCAAATATTCGCTTTAGTCCTAAACCTTAATAAGAATGAGCCGGCACCCTTATAGGCACCTTTCACAGAAGGGCTGAAATTTAAATGGTGATGCATTTCAAAAACAAATTTCTGTGCACTTTACTTTAGAGAAAACAATCCATTGTTTCTGTGCTTCATAAGTGGCTGAATAGAACTCCGGTGGCTGGTAATGATGTAAAGCAAGTATTGTATGGATGACTGCAGTTGCCAAGGGGATTGTGATGCAGGCCTTTCTTCTCCTGGAGGTGTATAATTGCAGGTACTCAGAATAGATATAAATCCTTTTCCTATTTTCAATGATGTTCAGTGATCCACCTCTTCCTTTGGAAATAAAAGTAGAAAGATAAAATGATTCTTTAAAAGGCAGCGAGGGGCCACAGCATGAACAATATGACCATATCCGTAGCATATCGCAAATGTGTCAGTGGCGGTGGAAATTCAAAGAGCCTGCTAATATTGTCACTTTCTCCTTACTCTCAAGTACCCCTGTGCCAGCAGTTGAATGGGGAAAGGTTACTGTGAACTAGGAACACTGAAAGAAGTGATTTCTACCATATTACCATTTGGTTCTAATGAGAAATAAACTGAGTGTGTGTCCTTTTAAGATTTTTGAGTATCTGCCATCCATATTAAGTCTATCTGGTAGAAAGGGTTCTTGACCGAAATATATATATATAGATTTGTGAACAGTGGGCAAGCCAATGAATCTAGCTCAAGTCTCATAAAATCTAATTATATACTGCAGTCCAGGAGACAGCAAGTGCTCTCTGATCTTATGTCCACAATGAATCTCTGAGATATGCAATACTTGACCAGTCCTGGCATGTGTGTTTGTTTGGTGGAAACTTGCCCACACAATTAGGCTGCACAAGCTGAAACTCATCCAAAATGACATGATTAGATGGAATGTTGTCCACAGCCATCTCTAATTCTGGCAAAACAATGACATCTAAGTCAGAACAATTTTTGCCTTCAATACACTGTGAAAAGTGGTCACATGGAGCCCCTGAGGTTTCCATCTGGTCTCCTGATCTTACATAGAACATGCCTTTTACCAGTTTGAAAAGCTCTGCTGATAGGCATTGAGCAGACACAGAGATGGCCAACTAAGATTTCTCTGACATCACCACCACCATTGATTGTTGCACACTCACCTCTGTCTCTAATTATCGATCAAGCTGTTTCACAACAGGGGATCAGTTATTTTTGAGAAGAATTTGCTGAAATTTGCAAAGTTTTCCGTATTTGCCGGAAAGCAGAACCTGCTTTTTTTAGGGTGGGGTATGATACTGAAACTCTATCCAGGGATTTAAGTGCTTTGCTCTTATAATTTTGGGTTTTTGGATCCTTGCACAGCCAACCATGTTAACCCTTAATTAGGTTTCCTCATCTTCTTTCTGATATGGTTCTCATTTTTAATACCTATATGACAAGCAGACACAATGTGGAGAAATGGCAAATTGTTTTTATTAATGTTCAGATGATATTAATTGCGGGGATTAACTGTACTGATGGTGAAACTTTATGTAGCTGAGATTTATTCCGGCACTGCTATTGTTCTGTGGGGTTTAGGGAGTTTTTTGATAGCTGAAGGTGTGTGAGGGAGAAAGTTAGGGCTGTTGGAAGCAGGCATGAGAGAGGTAAATGAAAGCTAAGGGAGAATGGAGTTCAATATCTTTCTTTGTGTTCTGGTTTCATTATCTAGACAGACTGATATGTTACTTGATAAGAAAAGCAAGTATCCAATGTGTCTTACTGTAGATCAAGACCCAGATGAACTGGAGCTGGTAGTTTATAGAAATAGTATGTGGCCCTGATATTCTCAAGGGTACAGTGTAATGGTAGAGCAATGCCCCAAGTAGTGGTAGTGGGTTGGTAGGTTCTCACTTCCAAAGGGTGAGGTGTCATATATGCTGGCCCTAGAAGTAAGATCAAATTTGTCATATATATCACAGACCTCTCCATACTGGGAGTAGCTGTGCCTGCTGAACATAAATGCTGCAGGTGGGTGAGAATTTCATTTCAGATGGTTTTGCTTGGGGTCAGTAAGTCATATAATTCATGTTAACAACCTATTACACGTCTAGTTCTGACACCCATTTCCTAAGCCAGTGCAGAAAACCATCTCTCATCTACTCTTCTAAATGAATTGGACAAGATATTAACTTAAGAAAAACCCAGCCTAAGCAGCCTCAGCCAAAGTGACCTCAGGGTTTATGTAGGCTTATGTAGGTGTCTGAATGACACCTTGGAGTCTTCAATAAACCTCTATCAGTTTAGGCAAGACGTTTGTCCGGTCATCTTCACTGGAGGTCCTGCTTCAGGAGCTGCTTTTAAAGAATGGAAGAAAGGCCACTAACCAGTGTAGGGCCTTTTCAGTCGTGGTGCCCCACCTGTGGAATTAGCTTCCCAGAGATGTGTGCCAGACACCTTCTTTATACACACTTCAGCACCAGACAAAACATTTTATTTGTTTGTGCTTTAAATTTGGAGCATTTTAAGTGTTGATAGCCTTAAATCTAATTTCAGGTTGGCATTTTATTTAATGTGTTTTAAACATTGGTTATTAGTTATTGCATGAAATCAACATGGTTGGTGCTCCTGCTTATAGAATGGAAGCTTTTAATGGATTTGATGTTTTATTTACTGAATTCATTAATGTTGTTGATTTTAATGTTTTGTTTGATGGTTTTTTAATTGCTGTAAGCCCCTTCATGGATCACTGCCTTGTCGTGGCGAAGGGGCTTGCGTAGCTCAATGAAGCTAAGAGCTATGCTGTGCAGGGTCACCCAAGACGGGTAAGTCATAGCAGAGAGCTCTGACAAAACATGATCCACTGGAGAAGGAAATGGCAATCCACTCCAGTATCTTTGCCATGAAAACCCCATGGACAGTACCAAAAGGCAAAAAGATATGATGCCAGAAGATGAGCCCCTCAGGTTGGAAGGTGTCCAATATGCTACTAAGGCAGAGCAGAGGGCTAGTACAAGTAGCGCCAGAAAGAATGAAGTGACTGGGTCAAAGCCGAAAGAACACTCAGTTGCCGATGTATTTGGTGGTGAGAGTCTGATGCTACAAAGATCTATACTCCATAGGAACCTGGAATGTAAGATCCATGAATCAAGACAAGCTGGATGTGGCCAAACAAGAGATGACAAGACTGAACATCGACATCTTAGGAATCAGTGAACTACAATGGACAGGATGGGTGAATTTAATTCAGATGACCATCAGATATACTACTGCGGGCAAGAATCCTTCAGAAGAAATGCAGTAGCCTTCATAGTCAATAAAAGAGTAGGAAAAGCAGTACTGGGATACAATCGCCAAAATGACAGAATGATCTCAGTTCAAATCGAAGGCAAACCATTCAACACCACAGTAGTCCAAGTCTAAGTCTATTTCGGCGCCAGGTAAAGACCTTTTTATTTAAACATCATTTCAATTGTTAAAACATATGATCTGGCCAGGGCAACTTCTTCTTCCTTCTCTTTCTCCTCCTATATTTTTATTTTATACTGATAATTTTAATTTTGTATTTGTAAATCAATGTATTTTTGTATTGTTATATTTAATGGTAATTTATTATGTACTATTGTATTTCAATGTATTTTATC
>NW_025335761.1:6761999-6823046 GCF_004798865.1 Varanus komodoensis
TAATAATAATAATAATAATAATAATAATAATAATAATAATAATAATAATTTGTCAGTCAATATGAATGCCCTCCAGAATAGCTTCCAACTTGGGGATTATGGATGCCTCAACATACCTTCCAACTTTGGCTGTATGGATGCTTGTACGTATTTCAGGCAATATCCAAAATCTCCATGGGGTTTTGAGGAATATCTATCTATCTATCTATCTATCTATCTATCTATCTATCTAGACCATTTCTATGGCACCCCATTCACAAAAAGCCTCGCAATCTATATTTTGTACATTCTTCAAATAATATGTGGGCTCTCCAAGACATACCGGGAAGTCTATTTTGGCAGAATTGTGCACTATGCTTAGTTAATAGACATGCTTTCTGAGCAATATGCATAGTTTCCAAGAAACACAGTATTTGGTTTCTGTCTCTAGTTGCTACTGTCTTTTCAGGGCTTCATGCATGCTCTTCAGTAAAACACCTTCCATTGACCTGATTGGGCCATGTTTGCAAAAGTTCATCCTCCCTTCACTCCCCAACCAGAGTGTTTGTTCCCAACCAGACTGATTTGTCAGTGGCCACATGGTCTATACTTGCCCTGGAACCTTTTGAAACTTTGCAGTGACTGGAAATTGAATTATGGTCTGCACTGCAACTGACTGATCAAATTTAGAGGTGAAAGATTATGTATCAAAAAATCAGGATATCATTGTTGAATTCTCCCTCATAGAGGCATTAGGGGAAAGGTTCTATTCATGTCTGCTTGCTATTGTGCAATTTTTCAGTCCACATCTTTAAACTAGCCTAATTCACAATTTCTGAACTAATATGAATATCTAAATGCAGTCATTCTTCAGACTCCAAACTCTATGTGTTTATGCATAATAAGGCTAAAGATACCTCCCCCAGCTAAAACAACATGTCATCCATCCATCCATCCATCCACCCACTGATCCAATCTATCTCAAGCAAAGGTTCTTTAAATTTTACTTCAAGACAGCTGCCTCACACATCAAGTGCAGATGGTAATGTTCACATGCTTGTAGACTAAGCAACCAGACTCAGATTCATTTATTTGTTTTTTAGCCAGTCATGGTTCATCATGACTCTACTTGAAATGCAGTTCAAGAAGGGTACTGCCAAGTTGGAAAGCTTTTGTAACATTACTGTTAGACATCATACCACAAAAACCCCTGTGGAAGGAAGAGAGAGGTGCAGGTGGGTGAATGACAGCAAAGAAGTCAGATTTCCTGGAGCTCCAAAATGGTGGTCAAATACAGTGACGTTGGCATATGTGTCAGTGCTTCCTTTAGTGTCAGAGCAGACGTTCATGTGAGTTTCCATTCCCATATCAGTCCTCCTGCATTATAGATTTACATAATTTCTATTGCTATTGTGTATGTGTGTGTGCACAAACACATTGTTTAAATCTCTGTATGTAAATATTTTACGTCCAATAATATTGTATTTTGAGGTTTGTTGTTGCCAGCTGCCCAGAGAGCTTTGACTTTTGGGTGGTACAGAAATGTAAGAAACTACATGAAGTGAAACTTCCTTTCTTTCTGCCCTTTCAACTACCCTAGAGAATCAGATTCCAGCTAATTCTAGGACGAGCCATGACACACCATTAGGAATTTATAAGCCTCCGTAAAGAGACACAGCTCATAAATAGATCACAAAACTTGGGTTTATCCATCCTGATCCCCATCTGTAGAATACAGTGCTAGTACAAATAGCAGGAAGTGGCATAATGTGCTCAAACCAGCCAGATCCCAGTTATTTATTTATTTATTTATTTATTTATTTATTTAGGAGACTTCTATGCTGCCCCATTCGCCGAAGCCTCGGGGCGGCTCACATCCATAAATAAACTTCCATAAAATAATATAAATTAACTATAAATTAAGTCACCCTGGCCAAAAAATAAAATGAATAAATACTACTAACAATTAAAATAACATTTGAATAAAAAGGTCTTCGCCTGGCACCGACAAACAAATAACGACGATGCCAGGTGGACCTCTCTGGGGAGCGCATTCCATAGATTGGGCGGCACCGCAGAGAAAGCCCTCCTCCGAGTACTCACCCTCCTAATTTCCTTCATGGAGGGTTCCTGGAGAAGGGCCTCTCCCGCAGATCTCAAGGGGCGGGAGAGCATATATGGACGTAAGCGCTCCTTCAGGTAACCAGGACCCAAGCCGTTTAGGGCTTTATAGATCATCACCAGCGCCTTCAATTGGGCCCGGACTTCAATGGGAAGCCAGTGAAGCTGACAGAGGACTAGAGTCATGTGAACATAACACCCAGTCCCCGTCAGCAGCCTGGCAGCTCTATTTTGAACAAATTGAAGTATCCAGACCGTCTTCAAGGGTAGCCCCACGTAGAGCGCATTACAGAAGTCAAGTCGGGAAGTCACCAACGTGTGTGTCACTGTCGCCAGGCAGTCGTACTCCAGGTAGGAGCACAGCTGATGGATCAGCCGAAGCTGAAAGAAAGCGCCCCTCGCCACCGCTGTCACCTCAGCTTCCAGTGAAAGCTCTGGGTCGAGGAGCACTCCCAAGCTGCGGACCTTGTCCCTAAGAGGGAGTGCAATCCCATTCAGGACTAGGTTCAATTCACCCTCCCCGAAGCCCGATCCGCCAACCAACAGGATCTCCATCTTGTCTGGATTGAGCTTCAGTTTATTGGCCCTCATCCAGCCCATTACCTCGGCCAGGCACCAGTTCAGCACAGCCACTGCCTCACCTGGATTGGTGGAAAACGAGAGGTAGAGCTGGGTATCATCAGTGTACTGATGATTCCGCAGCCCACACCTCCTGATGACCTCTCCCAGCGGTTTCATGTAGACATTAAACAGCAAAGGGGACAAAATGGACCCCTGCGGAACTCCATGGCATAGCTGCCATGGCGCAGAGCCATAGTCCCCCAGCACCACCTTCTGGAATCGGCCATTGAGATAGGAGCAGAACCACTGCAAAGCAGTGCCTCCGACCCCCAATCCCGCTAGCCTATCCAGAAGGATACCATGGTTGATGGTATTAAAAGCCGCTGAGAGGTCCAGAAGAGCCAACAGGGACGCACTCCCCCTGTCCTCCCTGCACAGGTCATCGTACAGGGTGACCAAGGCAGATTCAGTTCCGTACCCGGGTCTGAAGCCAGACTGAAATGGGTCCAGATAATCAGTTTCATCCAAGAGTGCTTGGAGTTGTCCCGCCACCACCTGCTCCAACACCTTGCCCAGAAACGGGATGTTGGCCACTGGTCTATAATTAGTGGCCATCTCTGGATCCAGTGATGCTTTCTTCAGGACCAGTTGGACTACCGCCTCCTTTAAAGGGGCAGGTACCCGACCCTCCCTCAGAGAAGCGTTAGCCACTTCCAAGATCCAGGTCCCAATCCCGTGCTTGGCATTGTTAATTACCCAAGATGGGCAAGGGTCCAATAGGCAAGTGGTGGGACGTACTCGTCCAAGCACCTTTTCCACATCATCAGGCCGCAATAACTGAAATTCATCCATTAATTTTGGACCAGACGGCAACATTGGTATCTCCCCAGAAGCCTCTGAATCACTAGTAGAGTCTAGCTCGTGACGAATCTGAGCGATTTTCTCCCTGAAATGCTTGGCAAAGTCATCACAGCGGGCCTTCCAGGGTGAAACCAGATCTTTCTTAGGGCCAGAGCAGACCAGGCCTTGTACCACTCAAAAAAGCTCTGCTGGACGGCATTTTGAGGAGGCAATGGAAACAGAAAAGAATTTCTTTTTTGCCGCCCTCACCGCCACAGCATAGGCCCGATAATGGGCTCTTAAGTGTGTTCAGTCAGATTCATCCCGTGATCTCCTCCACCTATGCTCTAGCCATCTCTCACTCTCAGCCTGCTTCATCGCCTGCAATTCAGGGGTATACCAAGGGGAAGAGTGGGCTCTGCCTGGTGGGAGAGGACGCTTAGTAGCGGTCGTGTCCACAGCCCTGGTCATCTCCCCGTTCCACAGTTCGACCAGAGCCTCGACAGGAGCACCAGTCTTGTCAGACGGAAACTACCCCAGGGTCTTCAGGAATCCGTCCGGATCCATCCGGCTCCGGGGCTGGACCCACACAATCGGGTGCGCCCCCTTACAGAGGGAGACGCCGCTCTTGACCACAAACCTCACGAGGAAGTGATCTGACCATGACAGGGGTGTCAGACATAAATTCCTCACCCTCAGACCACCCTTTTCCTGCCCCGTCGAGAAAACCAGGTCCAGAGTGTGTCCACGTTCATGGGTCGGGCCTGTGACATGTTGAGACAGCCCCATGGCCGTCATGGAGGCCATGAAGTCCTGAGCCGCCCCGGTCAGACCAGTCTCGATGTGGAGATTGAAGTCTCCCAGGACCAACATCCTTGGGGTTCT
The DNA here is from genome assembly GCF_004798865.1 of Varanus komodoensis. Lineage (NCBI taxonomy): Eukaryota > Metazoa > Chordata > Lepidosauria > Squamata > Varanidae > Varanus > Varanus komodoensis. The sequence continues at coordinate 6,766,386 of NW_025335761.1, forward strand.
CAACACCAGGTCCAAGACGATCTCCATCAGCTAAGGCAGGGAGACTGTTGGGCGGAAGGGTGCACAGTACACCAACAGAATCCCCAGTCTGTCTCGATCACCCAACACCAAGTAGAGGCACTCCAGCCCTGGTCTCAAAGGGACTGGAAGACCTGTGAGGGAGATGGAGGCTCGGTAAACCAAAGTGACCTCCCCTCCCCTCCCCTTCAGGTGTGGACGGTGCTGAACCAGATACCTGGGCGGGCATATTTGAGAGAGGATGACATCCCCCCCTCCCGCCCAGGTCTCCGTTATGCAAGCCAGGTCGGCCCCCTCATCCACAATCAAGTCATGGATGAGGGAAGATTTATTGTGGACCGACCTGGCATTAAGCAGCAGCACCGTCAGGCCTGAGGGGCGGTTGACAAGACTACCTGGAACCCTCTGGCTGGAGGCAGAACCAGGAGGAGGGACGTGTGTCAGCCATCTGTCCCTCCTTCTTCTAGGCGGACATGTTAAGCCCCCACCGCTGTAATGTCCATTGCCCATGACCACCCCAATGGCAGTGCCCACGCGTTCCCCAGGAAACTCAACCAGCGACATGGCCAGGGACGACTCCATAAGAACAAATTAAAATACAATAAAACTTTAAAACAGTAAAAAAACTTCCCATCTACCCCCACAATACAAAATTCAAAATTCCACCCACCAACCTAGTCCCCCGCCAGCCCAGCCCCGCAAGGCCACGAACGGCCACAATGATGGCAGCCCTGGCGTGGCCCTGGCATCCTCCATGCCCGGGGTGGCCCAGCGGGAGCAGCATCAGCTGGCCCCCGGCTCGGCGGTGTGCCTCAGGTCTGGCGGCAGTGGCAGTGGCAGCGGTGGCAGCGCAGTGCAGTGTGGCGCAGCAGGTGTTCCAGGGCACGGGGCATGGCAGGTGTTCTGGGGAGGGAGGGGGAGGGGGAGGGAGCTCCAATCCGGCCCAGCCCCAGGCCAGGTCCGGCAGGTTAAGCTGGTGCCTGCCCGTGTGCCCCGCCCCAATCCGGCGTTGCTCTCACCGATACCGGTGGGGAGGGGGAGCAGAGAGGGGTGCGGAATCCCACCCGGCAGCGAGATGGTGGCGCCCTCCTCCGCACCGTCGACGGCAGCCCTGGCATGGCCCTGGCGTCCTCCGTGCCCAGGGTGGCCCAGCGGTGGCCGCGGGAGTGGCGTCAGCTGGCCCCTAGCTCGGCGGTGTGCCTCAGGTCTGGCGGCAGTGGCAGCGGTGGCAGCACGGTGCGGCGCGGAAGGTGTTCTGGGGTGCGGGGTGCGGCAGGTGTTCCGGGGAGGGACGGGGAGGGAGCTCCAAAACCCTACATGTCCCAGATAATTCTGCAAAGTCCTGATTATCTCTGTATGCTGATAGATGGTTTCAATTCACAGGTACATTGTAGAAAGCGCCACTGAATTTGAGAAGTGGTGGAAGATTTGAGACTGTTGTCAATGATACTAGGTTTATCCTTGTTGGGTGTTACTGCACTTTTAGCTGATGTGAGCATATAAGATGATCACCAGTGTCCACACATAATAGTGGGATCCATGATTTAAGACTTTAGGTTAGACATTAAGACTTACATTATTATTTTTTAATATCAAGTGGAGTTGGAGGAGGGCTTTGTAGACCATCTAGTTCAACCTCTTTTCTGTACAAGAAATTCAGACCTAGATCATATCCAATAGAGATCGCTGCACAGTCTCTTTCTGTACATCTTTACAAAATGGGCCACACTGACAGTTTTGCATCATGATCTTGGAATAAAGTGGACAGCAAATATGGGATGCAAAGTGAAATTTAAGCTCTGCAGAGATTGTTGTACCCCAGTCCCCTGTTTGCACAGGCCTTTGGCAGCTGTTGGGGTGTTGGGGATGGGGGCAGTGAAGCAGTACATTAGAAGTTTATGATAGATTTAGGAATGCAATTTAGTACAGAGTTAGGCATACTTAAGTTCTACTCCCTCTCAGTGGGACAACAATAAGAACAACACATAAATGGACTGGATTTTTCCTGAAATTTTAAAATAAGCAATTAGTTCAAAGTCTAACATGCTTGCTTACATTATTTTGAAACCCACTTCTGCTACAGAAAGTGCTGGGTTATTTTACAGGTAGGTAAGTGAAAAGGCACAGCATCAACACAACAAAATGTAAAGAGGATATTACCCATATTCAAAGCAAATATTCGCTTTAGTCCTAAACCTTAATAAGAATGAGCCGGCACCCTTATAGGCACCTTTCACAGAAGGGCTGAAATTTAAATGGTGATGCATTTCAAAAACAAATTTCTGTGCACTTTACTTTAGAGAAAACAATCCATTGTTTCTGTGCTTCATAAGTGGCTGAATAGAACTCCGGTGGCTGGTAATGATGTAAAGCAAGTATTGTATGGATGACTGCAGTTGCCAAGGGGATTGTGATGCAGGCCTTTCTTCTCCTGGAGGTGTATAATTGCAGGTACTCAGAATAGATATAAATCCTTTTCCTATTTTCAATGATGTTCAGTGATCCACCTCTTCCTTTGGAAATAAAAGTAGAAAGATAAAATGATTCTTTAAAAGGCAGCGAGGGGCCACAGCATGAACAATATGACCATATCCGTAGCATATCGCAAATGTGTCAGTGGCGGTGGAAATTCAAAGAGCCTGCTAATATTGTCACTTTCTCCTTACTCTCAAGTACCCCTGTGCCAGCAGTTGAATGGGGAAAGGTTACTGTGAACTAGGAACACTGAAAGAAGTGATTTCTACCATATTACCATTTGGTTCTAATGAGAAATAAACTGAGTGTGTGTCCTTTTAAGATTTTTGAGTATCTGCCATCCATATTAAGTCTATCTGGTAGAAAGGGTTCTTGACCGAAATATATATATATAGATTTGTGAACAGTGGGCAAGCCAATGAATCTAGCTCAAGTCTCATAAAATCTAATTATATACTGCAGTCCAGGAGACAGCAAGTGCTCTCTGATCTTATGTCCACAATGAATCTCTGAGATATGCAATACTTGACCAGTCCTGGCATGTGTGTTTGTTTGGTGGAAACTTGCCCACACAATTAGGCTGCACAAGCTGAAACTCATCCAAAATGACATGATTAGATGGAATGTTGTCCACAGCCATCTCTAATTCTGGCAAAACAATGACATCTAAGTCAGAACAATTTTTGCCTTCAATACACTGTGAAAAGTGGTCACATGGAGCCCCTGAGGTTTCCATCTGGTCTCCTGATCTTACATAGAACATGCCTTTTACCAGTTTGAAAAGCTCTGCTGATAGGCATTGAGCAGACACAGAGATGGCCAACTAAGATTTCTCTGACATCACCACCACCATTGATTGTTGCACACTCACCTCTGTCTCTAATTATCGATCAAGCTGTTTCACAACAGGGGATCAGTTATTTTTGAGAAGAATTTGCTGAAATTTGCAAAGTTTTCCGTATTTGCCGGAAAGCAGAACCTGCTTTTTTTAGGGTGGGGTATGATACTGAAACTCTATCCAGGGATTTAAGTGCTTTGCTCTTATAATTTTGGGTTTTTGGATCCTTGCACAGCCAACCATGTTAACCCTTAATTAGGTTTCCTCATCTTCTTTCTGATATGGTTCTCATTTTTAATACCTATATGACAAGCAGACACAATGTGGAGAAATGGCAAATTGTTTTTATTAATGTTCAGATGATATTAATTGCGGGGATTAACTGTACTGATGGTGAAACTTTATGTAGCTGAGATTTATTCCGGCACTGCTATTGTTCTGTGGGGTTTAGGGAGTTTTTTGATAGCTGAAGGTGTGTGAGGGAGAAAGTTAGGGCTGTTGGAAGCAGGCATGAGAGAGGTAAATGAAAGCTAAGGGAGAATGGAGTTCAATATCTTTCTTTGTGTTCTGGTTTCATTATCTAGACAGACTGATATGTTACTTGATAAGAAAAGCAAGTATCCAATGTGTCTTACTGTAGATCAAGACCCAGATGAACTGGAGCTGGTAGTTTATAGAAATAGTATGTGGCCCTGATATTCTCAAGGGTACAGTGTAATGGTAGAGCAATGCCCCAAGTAGTGGTAGTGGGTTGGTAGGTTCTCACTTCCAAAGGGTGAGGTGTCATATATGCTGGCCCTAGAAGTAAGATCAAATTTGTCATATATATCACAGACCTCTCCATACTGGGAGTAGCTGTGCCTGCTGAACATAAATGCTGCAGGTGGGTGAGAATTTCATTTCAGATGGTTTTGCTTGGGGTCAGTAAGTCATATAATTCATGTTAACAACCTATTACACGTCTAGTTCTGACACCCATTTCCTAAGCCAGTGCAGAAAACCATCTCTCATCTACTCTTCTAAATGAATTGGACAAGATATTAACTTAAGAAAAACCCAGCCTAAGCAGCCTCAGCCAAAGTGACCTCAGGGTTTATGTAGGCTTATGTAGGTGTCTGAATGACACCTTGGAGTCTTCAATAAACCTCTATCAGTTTAGGCAAGACGTTTGTCCGGTCATCTTCACTGGAGGTCCTGCTTCAGGAGCTGCTTTTAAAGAATGGAAGAAAGGCCACTAACCAGTGTAGGGCCTTTTCAGTCGTGGTGCCCCACCTGTGGAATTAGCTTCCCAGAGATGTGTGCCAGACACCTTCTTTATACACACTTCAGCACCAGACAAAACATTTTATTTGTTTGTGCTTTAAATTTGGAGCATTTTAAGTGTTGATAGCCTTAAATCTAATTTCAGGTTGGCATTTTATTTAATGTGTTTTAAACATTGGTTATTAGTTATTGCATGAAATCAACATGGTTGGTGCTCCTGCTTATAGAATGGAAGCTTTTAATGGATTTGATGTTTTATTTACTGAATTCATTAATGTTGTTGATTTTAATGTTTTGTTTGATGGTTTTTTAATTGCTGTAAGCCCCTTCATGGATCACTGCCTTGTCGTGGCGAAGGGGCTTGCGTAGCTCAATGAAGCTAAGAGCTATGCTGTGCAGGGTCACCCAAGACGGGTAAGTCATAGCAGAGAGCTCTGACAAAACATGATCCACTGGAGAAGGAAATGGCAATCCACTCCAGTATCTTTGCCATGAAAACCCCATGGACAGTACCAAAAGGCAAAAAGATATGATGCCAGAAGATGAGCCCCTCAGGTTGGAAGGTGTCCAATATGCTACTAAGGCAGAGCAGAGGGCTAGTACAAGTAGCGCCAGAAAGAATGAAGTGACTGGGTCAAAGCCGAAAGAACACTCAGTTGCCGATGTATTTGGTGGTGAGAGTCTGATGCTACAAAGATCTATACTCCATAGGAACCTGGAATGTAAGATCCATGAATCAAGACAAGCTGGATGTGGCCAAACAAGAGATGACAAGACTGAACATCGACATCTTAGGAATCAGTGAACTACAATGGACAGGATGGGTGAATTTAATTCAGATGACCATCAGATATACTACTGCGGGCAAGAATCCTTCAGAAGAAATGCAGTAGCCTTCATAGTCAATAAAAGAGTAGGAAAAGCAGTACTGGGATACAATCGCCAAAATGACAGAATGATCTCAGTTCAAATCGAAGGCAAACCATTCAACACCACAGTAGTCCAAGTCTAAGTCTATTTCGGCGCCAGGTAAAGACCTTTTTATTTAAACATCATTTCAATTGTTAAAACATATGATCTGGCCAGGGCAACTTCTTCTTCCTTCTCTTTCTCCTCCTATATTTTTATTTTATACTGATAATTTTAATTTTGTATTTGTAAATCAATGTATTTTTGTATTGTTATATTTAATGGTAATTTATTATGTACTATTGTATTTCAATGTATTTTATCATGTTGTAAGCCGCCCCGAGGTTTCGGCAAGGGGCGGCATAGAAATGCTATAATAATAATAATAATAATAATAATAATAATAATAATAATAATAATAATATGTCCCAACCACTGGTGCTGAAGAGGCTGAAGTTAACTGTTTCTATGAAGGCCTACAACACCTTCTAGAATTAACACCAAACAATGATGTCCTGATCATCATGGGGATTGGAATGCTAAAGTAGGAAGCCAAAAGATAACTGGAATAACAGGCAAGTTTGGCCTTGGAGTACAAAATGAAGCAGGGCACAGGCTGGTAGAATTTTGTCAGGAGAATATGATGGCCATAGCAAACACTCTTTCCCAAGAACCCAAGAGATGACGCTACACATGAACATCACCAGACGGTCAATACAGAAATCAGATTGACTATGTGCTCTGCAGCCAAAGATAGAGAAGCTCTATACAGTCAGTAAAAACTAGACCAGGAGCTGACTGTGGCTCAGATCATGAGCTTCCTGTTCCAAAATTTAGGCTTAAATTGAAGAAAGTAGGGAAAAGCACTACTCATATCCCTGATGAATATACAGTAGAAGTGACAAATAGATTTAAGGAATTATTATTATTATTATTATTATTATTATTATTATTATTATTACTACTATTATTATTACAAATTAGATCTGATAGACAGATTGCCTGAAGAACTATGGACGGAGGTTTGCAACATTGTACAAGAGGTAGCAACTAAAGCCATCCCAAAGAAAAAGAAATGCAAGAAAGCAAAATGGCTGTCTGAGGAAGCTTTACAAATAGCTGAGGAAAGAAGGGAAGTGAAAGGCAAGGGAGAAAGAGTAAGATACACCTAACTGAATGCAGAATTCCAGAGAATAGCTAGAAGAGATAAGAATGCCTTCTTAAATGAACAGTGCAAAGAAATAGAAGAAAACAATAGAATAGGGAGGGCCAGAGATCTCTTCAAGAAAATTGGAGATATGAAGGGAACATTTCATGCAAAGATGGACATGATAAAGGACCAAAATGGCAGGGACATAACAGAGGCAGAAGAGATTAAGAAGAGGTGGCAAGATTACACAGAAGAACTATACAGGAAAGAGCTTAACATCCCTGATAACCACGATGGGATGGTCACTGACCTCCAGCCAGACATCCTGGAATGTGAATTCAAATGGACTTTAGGAAGTCTGAGCAACAACAAAGCTAGTGGAGACAATAGTATTCCAGCTGAGCTATTCAAAATCTTAAAAGACGATGCAGTAAAAGTGCTACACTCAATATGCCAACCAATTTGGAAAACTCAACAGGCCACAGGAGTGGAAAAGGCCAGTTTACATTCTGATCCCAAAGAAGGGCAATGCCAAAGAATGTTCAAACTACCACACCATTGCACTCATTTCACATGCTAGCAAAGTTATGCTCAAAATCCTACAAGCTAGGCTCCAGCAGCATGTGGACCGAGAACTACCAGAAGTACAGGCAGGATTTTGAAGAAGCAGAGGAACTAGAGATCAAATTGCCAACATACTCTGGATCATGGAGAAAGCTAGGGAGTTCCAGAAAAACATCTACTTCTGCTTCATTGACTATGCTAAAGCCTTTGACTGTGTGGATTACAGCAAATTGTGGCAAGTTCTTAAAGAGATGGGAGTAACAGACCATCTTATTTGTCTCTTGAGAAACCTATATGCGGACCAAGAAGCAACAGTTAGAACTGGACATGGAACCACTGCTTGGTTAAAAATTGAGAAAGGAGTTCGGCAAGGATGTATACTGTCACACTGCCTATTTAATTATTATGCAGAGCACATCATGAGAAAGGCAGGGCTAGATGAGTCGCCAGTTGGAATTAAGATGGCTGGGAGAAATATCAACAACCTCAGATATGCAGATGATACTGCTCTCATGGCAGAAAGTGAAGAGGAACTACAGAGCCTCTTGATGCTGGTGAAGGAGGAGAGCGCAAAAGTTGGCTTGAAACTCAACATTAAGAAAACTAAGATCATGGTGTCCGGTCCTCTCACTTCCTGGCAAATAGATGAGGAAGAAATGAAGGTAGTGACAGATTTTATTTTCCTGGGCTCCAAGATCACTGCAGATGGGCACTGCAGCCAAGAAATTAAAAGACGCTTGCTCCTGGGAAGGAAAGCTATGTCAAATCTAGATAGTATACTAAAAAGCAGAGACACCACCCTGTCGACAAAAGTGCATATAGTCAAGGCTATGGTTTTCCCAGTTGCAATGTATGGCTGTGAAACCTGGACCATAAGGAAGGCTGAGCGCCAAAGAATTGAGGCTTTTGAATTGTGGTGCTGGAGGAGACTCCTGTGAGTCCCTTGAACTACAAGGCGATCAAACCAGTCAGTCCTAGAGGAGATCAACCCTGACTGCTCTTTAGAAGGCCAGATAATGAAGATGAAACTCAAATATTTTGGCCAGCTAATAAGAAGGAAGGACTCCCTGGAGAAGAGCCTAATGCTGGGAACAATAGATAGATGGCAAAAGAAGAAGGGGATGGCAGAGAATGAGGTGGCTAGATGGAGTCATTGAAGCAGTTGGTGTGAGCTTAAGTTTACTCCGGGGGATGGTGGAGGACAGGAAGGCCTGGAGGAATGTTGTCCATGGGGTCGCGATGGGTCAGACATGACTTCGCGACTAACAACAACAAAATTGCTGTAAATCATTTAGAGAGCCAGGTAGCTATTGTGAGGGTCTATGAAAGCTTGAATAAATAAAATAAAATAACATGGGGCAAACAATCTGCCACAGATTCCCATATTGCCTTGAATCTCCAGTGCCAAGTATAGGCATTCAGAATGGATCACTGGATATTCATTTGACAAGGGAGGAGGAATCCTTACAGATTAGAGATGTGTGACTCTGGGAATTCTTTTTCATTTAAGCTGAACGATATTCCATAACATTTCTGTTCCAGTGAGTGGTAAAGGACTATAAAGATTTTTTTCCAGATTCCTGTATTTGTGCAAAAAAGTAAGTTTTCAATGTTTGAGGGACAGTTGGGATAATCTCTAAATGTAGAGAAATGGGGTGGTATTTTTAATGAGTGATTTCCATAAGTATGCACCTTCACAAGTCTGCTAGTCCTCTCTCCACTTGAGCACTTCCCAAAGGCAGGGGAGAAGGCAAGAATGTCTTCCTTTCTTGGGCTGCCCCAACCCCAATTTCATGCTACTATCCAATTGAGAAAACAGTACCAACAAGTTCATAAGTTGCTCATCACTAAATACCACAATAAATCATCAGTAGCTTAGCAGGTTGGATGTACACCCATTGTGTAGCTGCTGTTCACAAAGCTGCTGTCCAATGAAGGAAGCTTGGACTTCTCTTTATAATGGTGCTTCCCAGTGTTAAGTACCCAGGTACCTTTCCCAGCTATCTTTCCCAGCTATCATGGCCAATGGTCAGGGTTGATGGGGTTTAGCCCAACCACAAAGCTGAAGATCACAGAAGGTTCCTGCAGGAGATTTGGAAAAATAGGAGAAGATGCTGGTTGTAAGTGAGCATTAAGATCTGGATATAATACCCATCTTAGCTCCTGTGCACCATCCCCTTAACTATATCTCAACTGAGTTGAAAATAAAAATGCTAGTCCATTTTTCCAAACTATAATCTGGATGCCTGCTGGCATGTTTGTGATGTACAAGTGTTTCACATCACAATTTGGTTGTGGTTTCTTAGGTATAACAGATAGATGGCTTCATATATCCTTGAGATTGGCAGGGGAGGCCCTTCTCCGGGAACCCTCCGTGAAAGAAATTAGGAGGGTGGGTACTCGGAGGAGGGCTTTCTCTGCGGTGGCGCCTAAGTTATGGAACGCGCTCCCCAGAGAGGTCCGCCTGGCGCCGTCGTTATTTGTTTTTCGGCGCCAGGCGAAGACCTTTTTATTCAAGCAGCATTTTAACTGTTAATACTATTGGATTTTATCTGGCCAGGGCGGCTTATTTTATACTGTATTTTTGTATTTTTAATTTAATGTTTATATTTTTAATTTATATTACAATTATTTTAACTTAGTGTTGTAAGCCGCCCCGAGGCTTCGGCGAATGGGGCGGCATAAAAATGTTTTAATAAATAAAATAAATAAAATATAATATAATTCTATGTAGGAAGAGGAGAAAGGACATATCAGGGAAGAAGCAAAGTGCAAAGTACAAAGAGCAGTTCTGTGAGAGCTTGAGTTCCAAATCACTATCCAGACACTGCTAAGAAAAACATCAACAATTAATAGACAAAAATTACTCTCCAGTCATTCACTATGTGCAGGGCAAGATGTAACAATACATCGTACTTGCCAGCTAACCATTTCTTTGCAACCTCCTGGGCAATTATCACCCATAATGTATTTTAACCAAGCAAAGTGCATTCCTTTATCTTTTCCTTTTGCTATCTAGAGGAGGAAATGGAATATAACATAATCATGTTATTTCAGACAATGAACCAAATCATCTACCACAGAGAAGTAATTATGGAACCTCAAATTTGATCATGGTTGATCAGTGAACACCTGGATTTTGAAAGTGTGCGTGTGCATGTGTGTGTACATACTAAAAGTTCTAGTGATTGTAGCTAAAATTAAAGGTTGATGTACACATGTGTGTGTGTATGGAAGAACTGGAAGATACAGAACTTTTCTCCATCTTCTATGGTTAGTTTTTAATCAGCAGGTACCTGTGATCCTATCTACATTTAGTTGGGAGTAAATCAGTTTGGACTTACTTCTGAATAAATATACATAAAATCACAGTCTACCAGTGAATTCAGGTGCACATTAATGTGATGTGTAAAAATTAGAAATAAAATTAGGGGAATATTTAGGAGGAACAAATTCAATGTCCCTGCATCTCCCCTGTTTTCCTTTTTCTTTGTCCTCAAATTTCACACGGTGGCTTCTCTTGTTAATTTACTGTGATACTTTAAGGAGCAGCAAAAGCTGTTATAAATCCCACAGACGAAAGAGGAGCCGTAGGAGGCTGGAAGACAGATGATGGTTATATCACAGAGTAGTGTGCAGTGTGGCAACCTATTTATATTGTTTAGACAGTAGAGAAAAGCCCAAGGCAATGAGGTCAGATCAATTTGATTCAGTCTACATAAGGTCAGCTCTGAAGTTACGATCTGCATCTCAAGTCATCCAAAATTCTTAGGAACTACACTTTTGATCCTAATCCATATCCATTTGTGTGATGGGCATATGGAGAAATCCAATCACGTCTGGGAATGTGGTAAGAAATAGTACAGAAAAAATGAGATAGTTGTCCATTTGACCACACAAATGCCTTATTTGGGAAGATCCATGCTCTAGGAATGGAATAGCTATGACATAATTCTCTTCAGTAGCTGTATATACTTTGAATTGTGGTGCTGGCAGAGACTCCTACAAGTCCCTTGGACAGCAAGGCGATCAAACCGGTCAGTCCTAGAGGAGATCAACCCTGACTTCTCTTTAGAAGGCCAGATCTGAAGATGAAACTCAAATACTTTGGCCACCTAATGAGAAGGAAGGACTCCCTGGAGAAGAGCCTAATGCTGGGAACAACAGATGGCAAAAGAAGAAGGGGACGACAGAGGATGAGGTGGCTAGTTGGGGTCACTGAAGCAGTTGGTGTGAGCTTGAGTGGATTCCGGGGGATGGTGGAGGACAGGGAGGCCTGGAGGAATGTTGTTCACGGGGTCGCGATGGTCGGACACGACTTCATGACTAACAACAACAAGCTGTATATACTTTCATATTGCTCAAATTAAGCCCTAAAACCTGGAGTTATGAATGCACTAGGATGTTGAGACTGTATGTTCAATACATTCTACTTTGGCTGTGGTTTTCATTCATGCCCATGCTGTCTGTGCAAGATCCTTTTAAACAGGCATGCCAGGACCTTCTTTCAAGATGAGAAGTGTGTGTTCTTTATTCACAGAGTTCCCTCTCAGTTTCACTAAGACTGGCACGCACAAGTACCTACAAATAAGCAGAACCAAGAAAACTATGGAAGAATGGAATCCCTGAATACAGTTGGTTCTTTGCTTCAACACAAAGAAGTGGTATATACTAGTACTATTTCATTTAGTCTGCAAACCTGTGAACATTTTGCTCAGAAAAAGCCAAATTAAATAAGCCACACTTGTGAGTAACCTAGGACTGTACTTTTAAAAGAAACACATACCTTGTAGGGACAGAAAGAATCTCCAGAAATCAGAGAAGGCTTTCAGATAAACATGTTCCTCAGACAATGGTGTCTAGTACAAGAAAAATTCTTTTGATGAAACATCCTGAAGAACTTGCTGTTATTTTGACAGCAGAATAGGGAGCCCTGGCAAATAATGGCTTTTCCTTAATTATATAATAATAAATAACAATCTGTGTTAAATTGTACTTAAGATAAGTAAATGTAATGGACAACAAGCTTAAAGAACAAGGCTTCTCAAATTATTTCACCAGTACATTCAGAAACAAGATTGTGATTGTCCATTGCATTATATCTTAATCAGCACCAAAATCAAACATAAAATAATTAGCTATTGTTTAGACCCTTGTAAGATGATCAAGGGTATTGGCAATGGATGCATTTGAAAAACAAAACCAAACAGCAACAACAATGATCTGGAAACATTAGTTTGGGGTTGACAAAATAAAAACTACAGTAGAATATAGCTGCCAGAACATTTAGTCAAAATGTTCAAAAGCCAACCCTTTTATAATTCAACTAAATGTTCCATCTTTAATTCATAGACTTTGCCCTACTCACTCATTAATTAGTTCATTCTAACAATTAATTTTTACTGTTTTATGCCAACCTTCTACAATCATGAATTGGTATGATTTTGTTTGTTCAACAGTAAAGCCATTACCACCTGATTTAAAAAATGAAGTAGCTTGCACGGAGCCAAGAATATTATTATCTTCTAAATTCTTCAGATTATCTAATGCTGAAAAATCTATTACTTCCTTCTTTCTAGAATATTCTTAATCTTATGGCCAACTAACACCAGGAGAGCAGTCTTAAACTGAGTATTAATGCTGAAGCACAGAGATGTGTTGTGAATGATACAAACAACTCTATTACGGATTTGCAGAAATCCTTTTAGATATGACAACTGACAAGAGCACCAAACAACGATGCAGTTGTTCCACAGCCTTCACACTCATGTAAATGTGTTCTGTACAACAGAGTTCCCTCTGTTTCTCAGAGAATGAATCTTCATACCAAAATAGAAATGCTCTTTTTGTCATGTCCTGTTGAAGCACCCTTAGAAGTTTAATCAGAAAACAAGGTTTTATCTTTTGAAGGAGCAGGAAAATGTTATATAAGGAATTAATTGGCTTGTTTGCATAAGCATCTTTACTGTTTGATGAATGAAACATGAGAGTGTGATGCACTTGCTTGTGAGAATGGGACAGTGTTTCAACAACTCCCTCACTGAATAAACTCAGCACAAATCGTATCAATTGAACAAATCCAAAGACACAAAGGATTAAACTCCACAGATAAAGGTTCAAATGACTTCACAACTCCCCGACACAATCTTTCCAGTATTATGATTCACACAATCAGAGCATTTTCTCTCATTATGTTGAAGCAATCCAGAATTGCCACTAGGTGTACAGAAAACTGAAGTTATCCATAATCATTGATTAGTGTTCCTCTGAAATAGATAACCCATCTCACAAAATATTGGTTTACATTGTCATGGGCTTCACAGGCAAAAGCAGACCAGCTCGCCATAATACGTCTTGGACAATTATAATCCAAAGCAGTATATCTGTTGAGAATATTGTTCAGCTTAGAAGACCAATAATCAGTTCACTGCCTTCTTTATTATGAGCCACTTACTGAACACAACAGAATGGAGAAGAGGGTGGACAGTTTATCCTTCAAAGCAAACTGTTGATTCCTTGACCTTGTTTAGCTATTGATATTTCGAAGTGAGGCTGAAGCTTTTGTTTCAGCCCTGGTCAGGCTCTCCTCTTCCTGTGGCTACCCAGGGGCCCTCTCCAACAGGCATTTTTGTTATTATTATACTGGCTGACTTACTGACATGTCTCATGATTTCCACCTGACTGTCCTCCATCTGCTATGCGTTCAATCCTGTTATATCAGGATTTTCTATAAGTTGCATTTTTTCTTCTACACATACTTCAGTGTGGGCTAAACTTGTGGGACTATTTTGAGGCAGAGGAGTGGTGTCAATGGGTTGGGTGGTAAAGGGTGGAGGGTGCATGCAATACTGCAGCCCCTTGTCTTTTGAAAAAAAAATATAAAGCATGAGATGTTTTCAAATGTCTCATTCATTATTTTGTCTCAAGGAACAACTAACTGAAAACACTCCAGATATACATGTCTGCTCAAAAGTAAATTGCTTGTATTTCAGTGGTGTTTAGCTTTAGAAAAGCCAGTATGTGAGAGGGGTTCTACTCACTTTTGGGAATTGCTTTCAGGTAGAGTCATGTGGGTACGGAACCTGCTTGCTTTACCCAGTGGGAAGATGGCGATAGACTGTATGGCATTTTCCCACCTTTAAAACAAAACATACATTTGCTTGTTGGCAGCTGCACCTAACTACTAATGTGGGGAGGGGGAAGAATTAAAGGGCCATTTTTCTGGGTCAAATCTTCTTTTCAAGTCCTCCTACTTCTCCTACAATTGCACTTGTGTGTGATACAAGATCACATTTTCAACGCAGTGGAAACTACGCTCTATTTATTAGCGTGTGCCTCCACAGTGGTAAATGCATCTTGCATAAACATCATAACAATGCTCTGTACTAAATGGAAGGAGTTGTAGTATATTTTTTAACATATAAATATGTAAGTTTTGCCTGTCTGTCTGTTCTCTTGCCACCCTTCATCTGAACACATATTCTACTCAGTTGGAAGAAGTTCAGATATTGGTATGCTCAGTTATTAGGATCGATGGTAAAACTCACCATGCAAGCAAAATCGGGACTCAGGCTGCATAGGGCTGCCCCCTCCCATCCCCCTACTATAACATCACAATAAATCTCCTTCTGCAGAAATTCATATGTGCCACACATATGTCTGCAAAGACTTCCTTGCTGCAGGCCCTTAGTGTATACACGGACACTTACTGAATGAGCTTTATTCATTGACAACCAGTGTGGAGTACTGGTTGGATTGTTGGACCAGAGTCCTGGAAGGTCTGGGTCACTTCGGGCAAATCACTGACTTTCACCAAAACCACCTCATAGGGTTTATTTATTTATAGTTTTTATATGTCATCCCAATACTAAAAGTCTCTGGATGGCTTACAAAAAAGTTGTTGCTGTGAGCATAAAATAGAGAAGAGGGTAACCTTGTAAGCTGCTTTGGGTTCTTTGCAAGAGGGAAAAAAGTAGGATATCAATATAATATAATTTGATGATGATGATGATGATGATGATGATGATGATGACGACAACAACAACATGGTGTTGAAGCCAGGGCATGTCTACCTGAATAGTGAGTTTCATCCCATTCATAATACCTGAACGGGGATCCCGACTCTTCTATATTAATCCTTGTATGGGTTTGCGCCAAAGATCCATCCAACTCTTATTCAAACCTTGCCTGGATTCTGGATTCAACTCCCCATAGCTGACAGTCATAAAGTCTGTGAACTAACCACAAGAAACAAGTACACAGACAGTCTGAAATACCTTGCTGTGGTGAAACTACCTCTCTTGCAATCTATTTTGTGTTTGATCTAAAACCAATTTGCAGTTTGTTTGTTTGTTTGTTTGTTATTTTTAAATACAGGCTCTTTGACAAGACTTGAGGCCAAGGAAGCTATGCAAAGGGATATAACTTCTACCAGTCTCTTGGATCCATTCTATATTACACTAATTGCATTGCACCCAGCTCAAGCAAATGTTTTATTTACCCTAATGTAAATTTGCATGGCACT
The DNA here is from genome assembly GCF_004798865.1 of Varanus komodoensis. Classification (NCBI taxonomy): domain Eukaryota; kingdom Metazoa; phylum Chordata; class Lepidosauria; order Squamata; family Varanidae; genus Varanus; species Varanus komodoensis. Next base: position 6,782,127 of record NW_025335761.1, read on the forward strand.
GATTCAGAATAGAACTGCCATGTTCTGGGAGACAAGCATTAAATTATCTCTCCAAATGCCGTTTGCTTCTCCTGCTTCTCCCTTGAGTGAGATTTCAACAAATATCTCTCCATCTCTCTCGCATGCACACACACATGGGCATGTGTGTGTATGTTTCAGGCAATCTGTTGGTGCTGCTGCTGCTGGTGGTAACTCCTCTTATGAGGGCCCACAGGGATTTTAGGAAGCAAATTGTGTAAGATAGAAGATGTAATACTCCTCTCACAAAGTGCAGTAGACTCAATCTACTTTAGTCAGTGGGTAGAGTCATGCCGAACACTAAGCCGTTATGCATGGTAACCATGTAGCATGGTAGTTACCTGTATCCTGGATTCAGACAGGTGCCTGGTTTCCATGCTTCTCTGTGCTTCCTCCTAATGATGGCACGTATCCCATTAGCACCCACTGCTGAAAATCAATCCCAGGGTGCACCACTGCTGACCACATCACCTGGCTCACCCTCATTGGCCCACACCTTCCCCTGCGTGTGGCAATAGCCAACTGCCTCACTCTATATCTCTGCTTACCAAAGCAAATGTCTGCTGACTAGAGTAGCACTGTTGCTCTAGAGGAGCACTACAGGGGTGCGTCTTGCTGCTGCCTCGCTCTGTGACAATGGTCAAGCATAGCCCCCCACACCTCTCCCCATTGCTGAACATGCGCTAGTGCTCCCCTGTGTGGGTCTGAACTTACTGGCAGGGGCTGCCTTCTTCTGGCAGTCAGGCACTTGGGGGGCATCAGCCTGGGCAGCCAGGCCTGGAATGGAAGCCACATGTCCAGCTGGGAAGAGCTTTCCATGGGAACGCATGCGCCATCTGTGTGGGGAAATGGTCCAGCTGGCCTCTAGGGATGTGTTTGTCCCACAGCTGCCACTGGGGGACGGGGGTGGGTGTTCTTGACAATGCCAAGGAATGCTGGGAAAACAGTAGGAGCAGAGCAAAGGATAGGAGGCAGAGCAGGAGATATGGCTTCCCAGGGCAAGCATCCTGTTGCCAATGCCTGCATGAAGCCTGTGTACTACTTTCCTGTAGGGCAACTTTCACAAGAGGAGACCAAAGACACCACAGCTTGCAAGTGCCACTTAGGCACATTGCAGTGGCCAGACAGGAGTGCCAAGCATCCCGACTGCCAAGGTCGATGCTTCTGGAAGCAATATGACATGATGCCCCACTGCCACCAGCTGTAACTGTGCATTAGAAAAGAATCATGAGGACCAAGGGAAACAGCCAATCAACTGGAGAGCACAAGCTCTGACACAGCAGTTGCTAGGCAGAAAAAGAAAGTTGAACATGGAGGCCGGAGTGGCTGTTGTAGCCATGACTGTTTTTTCTGCCAAACTCTATGGCAGAAATGGAGAACCACATGGAAACATTGTAACTTGGTTCAGACAGCCAACCTTTCTTTGTAGCACAGAAAGACCAAGCAGCAGAGGAAGCTGCTTTATAATCTGCTCCCGAATTTTCCCAGGGATTGATGTGTGAATGACAGGACTATAGTTCCCAGGTTCTTCTATTTTCCCTTTCTTGAAGCTAGGTTCAACATTAGCCCTCCTCCACTCAACTGGTACTTCCCCTGACCTCTGTGATTTCTCAAAGATAACAGACAATGGTTTTGAAAGTTCTTCCATCAGCTTCTTTATGACTCTAGGATGGAGTTCATCAGGTCCTAGAGATTTGAATTCATTCAATCCCATTAGATGATTAACATTTAAAGGTGCAAAAGGTCTAATTACCAACCTGTTCCTAGAGATTCAGGCTTCAGTAAGGAATTAGCTAGGTATATGTTCTCCTTCAGACACCAATTCCTAATTTTACTAAAGATAGAGTCTAATTTGGTGTTTATTTTTCAGTTCTTGCTGATAATGTTCCATCCACATTTCAATTCTGTACTAAGCATGTAGAACTGTTTTTAGTGTAGTGCATAAGTCTTAAATAATCATGTGTGACCACACATGATCTGTTTGTCTCATCCCACTTGAGTCCTTTAGAGAGAGATCCCAGTTCAGTGAAATCTTATTTAACTGCTAAAGAAAAGCAAGGGATAAAGTGGAGAAAATTGTCTCTGCTTCTTATTTATCAAAGGTTTTTGACCATGAAGCAGTTGGCTGACGAAGGTAATTTGTACTTTGTAACTTGGATTCCACTGTTAATGAAAGAACTAGCCACTATGCAAAATTAAACAGTGACTGCTGTTATTATCTGCTGGGCATGTGGTAGCCGATTCATAATGAATTTAGCCATCTCATTTCATGCCTAATAGACCCATACAAGAATCATCAACACACTTGCCACTAATCACCTCAGTTGTTCAAGGTCAAAAGAGAGAACAAATAGAGACTTAGTTCCTTTCTCACCTATAGGTAATTTCTTAAGAATAAGTCAGAAAAACATGGTGCAGAAATATGAGATAGTTACACTGTTGCAGTCATACATTTGTTCGTGCCTTCCAAACACATCACTCACCTTGGGCTGGCATTTTCCGTACAAATCCTTTCACTGCCTTTCCTCACTTGCCATTGGTATAAGTTTTCTCACTCTCCAGGGTCAGTGCCATGACACCACTCTTGTTGATGCCAGCAACTCTGCTGTTGCCATCACTGCCATTTCAGCACCAAACATCCCAACTTCTCCTCCCTCACCATTGCCCCTATTGTCACTTGCCATCTGTCAGCTATTTCATATTTTAGTTTGTTAAGAACTCTGGGATGGATTCCTGGTGATTCATTAACTTTCGGTCTGTCAATATGGTTGAGAATTCCATCTTTTGTCATGTTGTTAGTCGCAAAGTCATGTCCGACCCATCGCAACCCCATGGACAACATTCCTCCAGGCCTTCCTGTCCTCCACCATCCCCCAGTGTCCACTTAAGCTCACACCAACTGCCTCAGTGACTCCATCTAGCCACCTCATCCTCTGCCATCCCCTTCTTTTGCCATCTATTGTTCCCAGCATTAGGCTCTTCTCCAGGGAGTCCTTCCTTCTCATTAGCTGGCCAAAGTATTTGAGTTTCATCTTCAGTATCTGTCCTTCTAAAGAGCAGTCAGGGTTGATCTCCTCTAGGACTGATCGCCTTGTGGTCCAAGGGACTCACAGGAGTCTCCTCCAGCACCACAATTCAAAGGCCTCAATCCTTCAGCACTCAGCCTTCCTTATGGTCCAATTTTCACAGTCATACATTGCAACTGGGAAAACCATAGCCTTGACTATATGCACTTTTGTTGGCAGGGTGATGTCTCTGCTTTTTAGTATGCTGTCTAGATTTGCCATAGCTTTCCTCCCCAGGAGCAAGCTGCTTTTAATTTCTTGGCTGCAGTCCCCGTCTGCGGTGATCTTGGAGCCCAGGAAAATAAAATCTGTTACTACTTTCATTTCTTCCTCATCTATTTGCCAGGAATCTTTTGTCATGGCTGCTTGCTCTAGGCCCTCAGACAGTGTTCCAGAAAACATTCACTGAAGCCCAGTTATCTGTTTTGTATCTTCTTCAATGGAAACATATGAAAAATAATTCATTCGGCTTCTCCATAATCTTCTTATCTCCTTCAGTCTTCCTTTATCTCCAATATCATCCAACAATTCAGTTGCAGATCTAGCTGGTTTCTTGCATCTGTTTAAAGAATTCTTTAATGTTGACCTTGAGGTTGTTACCAATATGGTCTTCAAAATGTTTTGCAATTCTTATTGTCTGCTTGTATCTCCCTTGTACAAGCTTGAGCTCCGTTTTGTTTTCCTCATTTGGGCAAGACTTCCATTTTCTGAAGGAAGTCACAAATAGTCATATTACTATATACCACTAGTTTTTCCCATTCTATTAGGTTTCCACTATACCTAGGTTCCTTTTTTAGCTAGACATTACAAGTTTCAACTTTGGCTCAAAACCTTTTGGGATTTGCATAGGAACACTCATACATGTCTGTCTCAGGACTTTTCTGATGTGTTGATATTGCAAATTGTTTCATTGGCTATTATGTTTCATTATATGCTCCTGGCCTATTTCCTTCCCTTTTACATTTGGGCAGATTTTTTTCAGCTTTGTCCACTAGGACTGATTTAACCTGAACCAAATGCTTCCCAGCTCTCAGCTTTGTCCCAGGGTTTTGCTTAACGCTACTTTCCCACCTTTTCCCATGCTTTGTGCCAGAAGTCTGTTTCCATTTTTTGTTCAAATGGATGCTGTCCATTTTGTACAGGCTTGGCATATTGCCCCCTCCCCACCAAAAAAAGAAGAGAGAAAGAGAAATCCAGTGCTTAACAGATCTGAACCTTTCCTTCTGCATCACTATCTTATCAGCTCATTGAGATGCCTATGATTTGCCAGTCTAGCTGGCCCTATGATGTGATAAGTAATGTTTGAGAGAAAGCCACCTGGCTGCTCCTGGAGTTCAACTTTCTACCTAGCTGCCAAATTTAGCTTCTACAACCTCATGACTTCTTTTCTCCATATTATCAGTGTCACTGCAGCACTGGACTTCTCAACATCACCTGTAAGAGTTGCAGCAGTTTCTCTAGCAGGTATAGCTCTTCAGTGACTGCTGTCCAGCCAGGGGCTGCACCAAATGGTAAGCCTTTCTTCAGAGTCAAGCATTGTGAGATGGGTGGCTGAAGAGACTGTTCACACTCTCCTGAGTCATACTTCCTATGCTACCCGCATCTGAGCAGGGAGCCTCTTAGGGCCATTCGTTTCAGCCTTACCAGCTCTCTGAAGTCCTGTGCCAGCCACTTTCTCTGGATGACACATTCCTACAGAGAACCCATCAATTCTCTGGCCCACTCTGAGATTCTTAGAGAAGTTGTTACAGAATAGTTATTGAGCCGGCTGCTCTCCTGCTGTGCTCTTGGCCACAGTGGAAGGCCTCCACAGCATGTGCTTTTCTTCATTGCACACTGTGCCTTTTGAGAGCACTGGCCCTCTTTATCCTACCAGAAACCTAGGGCAGCATGCATGCTTTTTTATTCTTTCTTTCTTTTTTCCCATTTACCCCTAACCCTCACCAACTATGCAAGGTAGGCTGTGAGGCACTGATTGGGCCAGATTAATCTAGCCCATTTTGCCTCCGATGAGAGATTCACTCTCCTGTTCAAATCCAACATTTTAGCCACTATATTACAGTGCCTTGCCACTTTTTCCAAAATAAATAATAGCACCAGTTGAAATGCTCTAGTCCCAGAATCCACCTAGATTTCATGATCATTGGCCAAAATAAACTGAAGATCATGGATCTTAAACTAGCACAACCAACAAGAGATTGGAAGAAATCCTATTATGATAAGCTGATTTTATTACAATCTTTGTGAACTGGTCAACTGCTGAGGTGCTAAGTACACATGAAAGTAGTGGGTGGGAAATTATCCAGACCGGAGGAAAGTATCCAAGTCAAAGAAAATTATTCAGGCCAAAGGAAATTATTTTGGCAATAGCACAAATGCTGCTATTAGGATTATTGAAATAAAATACTCAGATTTCTACTTTGTACAATGTCTTTAAAATGAAACTGGGGCATACAGTTAATAAGAGTGGAAGATTTATTATTTTTTAAAAATATGCATTTTTTGGCCAATAAGGGTAAGTTTAGGAATGTGTCCATAAACTTTTTCTTGTGAAATTTATGGTGGCAGATAATATTTTAATAAGGCTACCCTCCCATATATGTTTAATTTGGAGTGAGTTATGTTGAATTCAGTTGGTTATAGTAATCCACCTCAAGTCTTTGCTGTGGCTACTGATGGACTATTATATAATTAAGTGGGTAAAAGGACTAGGTTGTAATGATGGTGCACTAACAACCTGAATGGCCAGTCGCTAACCTCTGGTCATAGATCTCTCTTTGCTTAGAATCTGCTAGCATCTAGTACTGCTCAGTGTAGGCTCTGCACTGTAAGGTGCAGCTACAGCATCTTTCATAGCTGGGCAGCCAGCCTTTGCTAAAACACCTGCAGTGAAGTAGAACCCATCACTTCCTGAAGCAATCTATTCCACTGCTGAACAGCTCTGGCCTTTAGAGAATTTTTCTAGATATTTAGCCGAGATCTGCTTCCTTGCCATTTTCACCCATTGGTTCTAGTTCAGCACCCTAAAAGAGCGAGAACAAGTCTGCTCCATCTCCTGAATGGCAGTCTTTCAGGTATTTAAAGACAGCTTTTATGTCTCTATAATGTTCTCTTCTCTGAGCTAAGCATTCCCAACTCTATCAGGTATTCCTCATAGGACTTTATTTCCAGAGCTCTCATCATCCTGACTGATGTTCCCTGGAAACTCTCCAAACTGTCAATGTCCCCCCTAAAAGAGGGTTCCCAAAACTAAATAAATTACTCTAAATGGTGTAAAGTAGAATGAAAATATTACTTTCTGTGATCTGTTGTACTTCAAGATTGCATTCACTTTCTCAGCTGTAAAAGCATGCTTTTGGCTCATATTCAGCTTATGATCTATCAAGGGTGCATAGGATCCACTAAGAGTCCTATGGAATTACCCATATGCCCCAAACTCAGAGATTATGGTTATCCAGTGCAGAGTGGGGGCAACAGAAGCTCTGTTTTTGCATCATCCTGCCTTGTATTTTTGGTAAATTTTTTTTCCATCAAGCTGGAAGCATAGACTGAGCATAAGTTTCAGAATAGTTCATATCTAGGCCTCTCCAGTCACCTCTTCTCTGCTCCCCTCCCTGTCCACTTTCCCAGTCTTAGAGATCATCTGGTGAGGTTCATTCTACAAAAGCTGTGAACAAGATCAAAATTCTGATTCTCAGTTCCAAGACTGGAGCAATATCTGTGACCTCTGATCTAGAAGTCCAAACTAACCTAGGGTCCCTCAGATGCTGTCTGCAGGCCATAAGATTGCTTCCAAGGATATCTAGGTGCTTTTCACATGTACTGCAACCAAGTCAGGGCTTTGGCATTTCTGAGTTTTTGAATTAAGTGAAACTGTACTTTAGAATAATTTACAACCCTGCCATGGAACTGTATATAGGACCCTGTTAATCAATGGATTAAATTACCAACACCTGTCTAAAGCCTCAATAAATAACATCCAGTAAACTTCTCTACTAATTTTGAAATATCTGTAAGAGTTGTAAGCACTATTAGAAGAAAATAAATCACGGGTGGGGAGGGATAGATTAAGAAAAATTACTACAAAAGTTTACTGCTTGATCTAGCTGTTTTGACTTATCAAACTTTGGTAATGATAATAATAGTGAAATACCTGTGTGATACTTCCTGAATTGGCTGTTTTATACAAGTAGACAAGATTGATCTGTGCATGTTCTGATTTTTTGTTACAAAAAGTTATACGCCAGTTTCTATTGACTGAAAGCTATTATGTTCTACATGAACTATTACTCCTCCTACTGCTGGTACACCTATACATTTGTTTAATACCAGTGTTTTAGACACAAGAAAAGCAGTGATCCAAGTTCTTCCAACCCTAAGTGAACAAAAGAGGAATGGGGATGAGGGGTCAGGTGTTGACAAATTACAGGTAGGAGCAAGTCAGTGGTGGTACAAGGAACTGAAGTCGTAATGACTGAGAAAAGACATTGCTGGAGAAGTAGATCGGTTTTTGTTGAGAAACAGCATGGTGAGAAAAGGAATAGCTGTGGGAGTAAGAAGTCAAGAGAAAGGAAATTGATGGTGCACTCACTGCTGTGCAGCTGGAGGCAATTATTAATGGTCAAAGGGGAGATGATCCCTTTTGTTTTGCATGCTTAGCTAGTCTCCTTCTGAACAGAAAACAGACCCTTCTTCAGGAGACGTAGTCTTTCATGATAAGGAATTATATTCACTAAGACAACTGCTTTCTTCTTAAGCAGCAATAACCCAAGCAAATAAATAAAATCATTCTCATGAGCATTCTAGTACCAGACTGAGAACTATGACTAGGGAGTAAAATAGATCTAAGAAGAAGGGGACAGCAGAGGATGAGGTGGCTAGATGGAGTCACCGAAGCAGCTGGTGTGAGCTTAAGTAGACTCTGGGAGATGGTGGAGGACAGGAGAGCCTGGAGGAATGTTCTCCATGGGGTCGCGATGGGTCGGACACAACTTTGCGACTAACAACAACAGCAACAACAAGCCAAATGCTAATCGTAGGCATCCGCTGGCCAAATATTTACCCTAACTGGATATCTGACATTCTTTATGAGTTCTCTGACATATAGAAGCTGAATTTCTTGGTAAGACTGCTGGTACAGTATACTTGTCAGCTTCCTAAAAATGGAACAGAACTCTGAATCAGACATCTATATGATAATCATGTTAAAGAACTATATGACCAGATGTTGCAAGCCAATGTGAGCATGATACAATTTCTGTGTCAATCTGTTGCAGCAAATCAGCAAAGTGGGACCTTAAACACTGGCAGATTGCGCCTATGGCCCCTACATAGCATCCAAAGGGCCATAGGATTTTTCAGAGTACCAGATCTGATCAGGAAAATGCTCTGACATCAGGCCTTGGAATCTGCAGTCAGATCTCTTTCCCACACTCAGAAAGAGCCATGCTGGCTGCTCCTCTCTACAACTCTGGTCACTGAACCTAAAAAGAGTAATTTAGAGTTGGGAAAAGTACAAAAAGAGGCAACTACCACGAATAAAGGGCTGGATGAAGGGCTGTAGCAACTGAGATGGTCTAGCTTTAAAAAGGCAAACAAGGGGAGTCATACTTAGTCATGGTGCACAGAAAGTGGATAGAACGGGAAGACATTTTTCTCCTCTTCATAATAAAACAACTCAGGATTATCTCATGAAGCTGATTGGTGGAAAATTCAAGACATAAAAGAAGAACTACTACTTCACACATACTTTAACTATGGAATTCATTTCCATGAGATGCAGTCATAGCCATTCATTTGGACAACTTTAAAGGGGGATTGGACCAATTCATGGAAAAGAAGGTTATCCATGGTTACTAGTTGTGATATTTCTGTATCATCCCCAATATCACAAGCAGTGTGTCTATGCTCATCAAGTGCCAGGGAGCTTGGGAGGAATTGTGCCGCCGGGTTTGCTTCTGGAATCCTGTGGGTAGCTGGTTGACCAGTACATCAACAAAATGTCATACTAGCATAGCTCTTCATCTGTTCTCAATGTATTCAAGGTCCTACAAGATATTGGCAATGTTGACTATAGGAAGTTTCTATCCTGAAAATCAAGTCCATGCTAAGAAAGGCTGTACTGTAGCTAATATTGATATAGTATGGAAGAAAGAACAGGTGGGCAGAGAAAGAGGTGAGGAAATAATATGAAGAAAGAAGTGGGGAAGGTAATTTGAACAGTGGAATCAGAATATTCCTGAAGGATAATGTACCATTTAGCAATAAAGCACATGAAAGACCAACTTGATTGCTTTTTTGACCAATTTGCAAAATCATTGAATCATAAAAATAAGAGATAGGAAATGTCTATTAGATCATCTACGTCATTCCCCCTCCAATGTAGGGTGAAATTAAGAAAAAGACAATATATGCTGTATGTTTGGAGAACCTTTCTAAAAGTTAAAGCTAAAAGACTGTAACAAAATTATGGGAATTGGTAGAAATGAAATGGTTTGAAATATCTATCATTATGTGATATAGGAGGAGGGAAATATCTGATTTGAAGATGAAACCTAAGTTGGTTTACTCAAAACAAATAAGACTAATTCACTACAATTTATTCTAGGCATAAATGCTTCAGGATTGTTACCCTAAGGTATCACACTGGTCTGCTTGGAGGGCTGGCTTTGTGGTGCATTCCAATTGTATTGAAACTGCAGTCTGAATATAAGCAAGGTACTAATAAAAACAGCCTGAACCTCCTTTGCAATAAATATCCTGCAGGAACTCTCATGAACTGAAGAACATGCAAGGTGCTTTTTGAATTGAACAGAGACATCTCTCTTCAGGAATTTGAGCAGCTTTTGAGAAAGTTTCAAAGCTGGTGTGGTTAAGTGTCCAGAACAGGGATTCAGGATGGTGATCTGGGCTCCAGTCCCCACTCAGCCATGGCGCTCACTGGGTGACTTTGGACCAGCCACAGATTCTCAGTCCAATCTACCTCACAGGGTTGTTGTGAGAAGACTAAGGAAAGAAGGGGGATAATCATGCATCAGGTTCTTTGGAAGGAAAAGAGGAGGGATATAAATAAATCAATAAAGCAGATGAGACATCCAATCTGGCATATATAACTGAGACCTGGGCAACTGAACAAGAAGAGTTATGCCCACTGGATATCTGGTTCAGCATCAGAGTAGAGGAAAGTCACCATGGCTCATAAGAATTAAGTTCCCGGGCATCCTGTCTATCCACCTACTAGTCTGGAGTCTTTGTGCCTTGTGTTGGGCCAGCTGGACAGATAGGGCATTATACTGGTGAACTACCTGCCCATCAGTGTCTCTGCTGGATAGGGTTGGGTTAAACCATATTGGAAATCATCCCTCCAAGCATTCCTGGGCTTCCTCTCATGCTTGGTCCAGTCTTCCAAAGCTTCTCCCATGTCAGCTGCAGCCACTCCAATGCAGATGCCATGGAAGAGGCCTGCTGCAGGTGGGCTCCATTCCCAGTTGGGTCCTTCAAACCAGGCTTCTTCAGCACCAGTTGTATCGACTCAAGTGGTGGCTGCTCCTGATGTGCAAGAGGGGTGCTGCTTCTGCAGTGTGTGGGGCTCAGCACCTGGTGAGTGCCCCATGAATAATGGGCATGCTTTCCAAGAACTCAGATCCTGGGCAGCTGCAAAGTGGACCAGAGACCAAGGAGCTGAACCCAGGGAAACTGAGAGATCCCTACCCTGAGTGGATTTCTCACACATTCCTAGGCTTGAATGCAATGTTGGTCCCCCAGGCTGTTTGTTCAGAGGTATTTCGACATTCATGATGAGGGCATGGGTTGGCTTGGGATTTCATGACCTCTGTGGCAACCAGCCCAAAACATGTACCTGGGAATACCATAGACTTGATTTTTTTGACCAGAGATGAGGATGGTGCTGTGAGTACAGTGAACTTTGACCTTGCCCTTTTCCCACAGTCAGGGTTGTGCCTGCTGAGATTCAGACTGATGGGGGCTGTTCCTTATTCATGTGGTCTGCCCCAAGAGACTAATGGACCCAGATCTTTTCCAGAGGGCTTGCGGGGTGGGTAGCTGGTATAGCTGATGCTCTGGAACACAGGCTGTTCTGCTTTTAGAGATATACTTGGAGACCCAAGGGTTTGAGTGGATTACCCATCCCAGGTGTTTTTGCAGGCCTATTCTTCATGGAATGTTGTTTTAGGTCTTTTGAAAAAAAATATACTTTTGTTTTGTTTTGAAATGTTTGTATTTTGGTAAGTTTTATGGCATTTTATTCTATTGCTTTTATGTACAATTGTAAACCATCCAAAAAACCTCCAGCTTTGGACAATTTTGAAATCATTAGTAATAATAATAGTTTTAGTCAAGCAAGGCTTCTTTTTAAATTCTGCACCAATTCTTAAATAGAATTCATTTATGTCAACGCCTAAGCAGTGGGCCTGTTTTATTGCCAGGGATACTTCAGTGTTAATCAGACGTAGATATTGTTTGGCATCTGTTCAATTTGATTACTGCTGGAAGAACTGACAAAGTTGTTTCCAAGGGGACTAGCATCAAAGTAAAATATGAATAGTTTCAAGATGCAAAGGAGCAACCACTGTCTACCCAAATCATTAAAAGTAGGTTCCCTCCTGCTCCCGTTCCTAAAATTCAGTATGCCAACTATTACACATCATTTGATTCATGGGAAGAAAGAGTGACACCATTTCCCAAAATGTGAAGACTAAATTTCTGCAACAGATATCAGTGGAAATGTGGAGGCAGATTACAGCAAAGTGAAATTTATTGGTCTGAATTTCTTGGCATTAAAGCTCAAGGGCTCCAGGCTGTGTACAATATGTTCCTATCTGATTTTACTCTCACATCAATGTGATGAAAGAAAGCGGTTCATGTTGCTTGCCACCCAGGAAATGACATGGCTCAACAAGAACTGAATGTGGATTTTCTGTTCTGGATATTTCACTGAAGTCACTCTGGCAATGGGTTTTGAAAGCCTTTGAATTACTTTTCAGCATAAACTATTTTTAAAATATCCATAATTGTATTGGTTAAATTCCTGTGAATAACTTCATAAGAAATCCCTGTGAAGAAACCAGTGGGCATTGAATTGCACAAGTGTAGCAGTTCCTCAGGGTGCTGAGTGAAGCTGAACCTCTAAAAGATTACTATTATATCTGTGAAAAGAAATACTTTGCTTATTCAGACTATCAGATACACAGGATTGTTTTCTGTGCTACAGCTACTGGAAGTAAATAAAGGGCAATGGGTTTTTCAGGGAGAACATACAGTGTTGCCTATGCATTTGATAATACACTGAGAGATGGTGTAATCCTATGGCTACAAGATAGTATCTACACAGCCATGGGATTTTTTTGGTTCCCAAAGACCAACTGGGAAAGCACTGTGACATCATAGCTGGAAATCCGAGTTCTGGTGCCCTTCCGTGCCTTGCAGCTTTGTAAATGCAACCTTAGAAAAGGACTTTGGGGTACAGGAGTGGGGTCGGGTGGATCAAGGACTAGCACCTCTTTATCCTTCACTCCCACTCTAAAATGTTGCACTTGGATGGCCAAAATTGGCCATGGAAGTACTTTGTAGAGTGAAAGGGGCATGCAAGGACTTCCACCTTGGTACTCCTCCTGCTCTGCTTAGGATGCCCACAATTCTACACATTCAGAGGGTTCTGGGCATCCTGCTAGGATTGCATCAATCCTTGTCAATGAATTGATACCTGCTGATGATTAAACAGCATCAAGGGTATAAATTTGTATAAAGAGCAATGAATCCCATGCTGAAAGCCAGTTCCATTTACACGGGAATGAGCTTCATTGTACTTGGTGAACTGTGCCTCTGTGTAAACATGCCTTGGATCACACATTTCCCTCTCTTAAAATTCAAGTGACCAAGCTTTCAGGAAATGGCAACTCATTTATTTCCTAAAATACTGACAACTAGTAATGCTTGTTTTAAAAGTGAGGTGAAGACAAACAACATGTCCATTAATTAGTGTGGACTACCAGGACCATGTCTATAGTTGATGTTCCAGTTTCTTCACTATGGCCAGTAGAAACACAGAAGCAAAAATTAGATGTGTGGGAGGGGAAGGTGTGTTGTCAAGGGAGACATCTGTGTTGTTATGGAAACAATCTACATGAACCATAGGCATGCAGAAGAATGAAGAGCCGCTTTATGTTGAATTAGATGGAGGCCCACCTCTTTTAACCATGGGTGTCTTCTCTTCTCTGATCTCTCCAGTCACATATTATGGGCTGCTGATTAGCTACTAAGCTATATTCAAGGTTATGCTATTGACATACAAAGTTCTAAACAATTTAGGATCAGGATATCTAGCAGACTGCCTTCCTTTATATTTACATTATCATCCATTAAGATAACTGGAGGAGGCCATGATGGTCATTCCACCATTACGGGAATGTTGTTGTGTAGCAACTTCTTGGTGGCAGTGCATACCATGTGGGAAAGAACCCCCTGTGCAGCTCAAGGGTCAGAAAACTGGGCATCCTTCAAATGAAACACACCTGTTCACCCAGGTTTTCCTCTGACCATAATGAAATTAATCATGCTGTTCCAATTTACTCTCCCTGTCTTGCTCTATAGTATGATTGTATTGTTTTTAAATCATATTGTAAATGTGATGTTAATTGTGTTTTAATATTCATATGGACACTACTGAGGGATTTTTCTTAATATTTAGCAGTATAGAAATAATACAAACAATAAATAAAATCTGAAGTTAGATAAGAGGTATAGGTCACACAGGAATTTTCTCTAGCCCAGTGGGTAATATGGGTTGCTAGTCAAATTCCTATGTCATCTGACTCTTTCTGTTGTGTCATTCTGATGTCTTATGTCATTAAAACAGACAGAATGAAACCACAGGAAAGTAATGCCTGAAGAGATCAGATGACTTCTGTTTGACTACATTAATATCTTACCCTCCAAGTATATTTTCTGGGTGACCTGCAATCAAACATCATTAAGTAAAGTAATCCATAAAAATAAGTTTAAAGTACTACCTCCAGAAAAACAACTGACAGATCATATCAAAATAATCCAAGTAAAACAGATTATCAAAAGTTTGAAATCCTTATAGGAGAAAGAGGACTTGGTCAGTCACCAGAAGTGTTGCAGGTGTCAGAGTGGGCATGAAGCCAAAGTGCCAAAACTGGGGTGTGACCCCAGTGAAAAGCTCTTTCCTCATTAGGTAGGGTGGCTTCACCACCCACCATAAAAATAAATACATAAATAAATAAAGAAAAGGGAACACAGATTTTCATGTGCTAACATAGGTATAGATTCACATTTGGAAATAATTAGTATAGTTTGCATAGAAATAGAATACATCTTACCATAGTGTGACCAGATGACCAGGTGATAACTGTAAATGAACAAGTATACGGTCCTTTCTATTTTTATGTGTCTTTATCTTTAAACCAGATATGAACAGAACAGTTCTTCAAATGGAAGGTACCTTCAATTAGGACTGTCCTCTAAAGTAGGACATATAACCACCTTATGTGTGATACCTCAAAGGGAGGGGATACATTTGAAGAAGGGCCTTCAATGGTGATCTCAAAGTATGAGCAAGTATACTGTACAGACTGGAGGTATTGAACGTCTGACAAAAGAAGGTCTTAGCTGATCTATACTGAGTTAAATTAATGTCAAATGAAACATGGGAAGAATCTGCCTATGCTAATGAATGAAGATATTTTCTTAAACTAACTTAGCAAGAGGCATTAGGACCAGCTCATATTCCCTTAATAAGGCAACATGTGTTCCTTAACCTCATCCTCTATTTTTGGAGAGCTGAGAAAACCATCTGCCTAACAACATCTATTGGCATCTATTGCAGAGAAATGAATAGGCATATAAGATTGCTTTACTATATTTTTCCCTGTGTATCCAAAGAAGAGAAGGATTCCTATAAAAGTTGATGGGATCTATATAAGCGCATTCAGGATTGCAAAGTAACTGCTATCCACAGCTTTAAACAAAGCATGGACTTCTGGTTCAATCCAGGATTAGGATGAATGTCCTGCTTTTTATTCTTCCCTTGCCCTTTCCTAAAGCACCAGTCAAAACAATGCAAACTAACCTGAATAGCCTTCCAGATCTTTTTACCTTGTTCTGACATGAGCCAAACTGCAAAAACTATAAGATGTGTAAAGTGAAATATGAGGAAGGTCCAACATTGCCTTCAGCAATAAATAAATCCAAGACAATACATGACATTTTGCCTCCTCCATAAGATCAAACTATATATTACAAGGTATGTAGCTAACTCTCTTTTTTTTACTTGAAGAGGGCACAGGCATACAAACTGGATCAGAACCACCTTGCACAGGGAATGGGGGCTTAAAACAACTGTCATGTAAAACAACTGTCAAAGAAAACAATTGTCAGGTAAGACATTTTTACTTTATTGGGCCTATGCTGTGGTGGTGAGGAGGGCAAGAAAGAAATTCTTCTCCGTTTCCATTGCCTCCTCAAAATGCCGTCTGGCAGAGCTTTTTTGGGTGGTACAAGGGCTGGTCCGTCCTGGCCCTAAGAAAGATCTGGTTCCATCCTCGAAGGCCCGCTGTGATGACTTTGCCAAGCATTTTGGGAGAAAATCGCTCAGAATCGTCATAAGCTAGACTCTACTAGTGATTCAGAGGCTTCTGGGGAGATACCAATGTCGCTGTCTGGTCCAAAATTAATGGATGAATTTCACTCATTGCGGCCTGATGATGTGGACAAGGTGCTTGGACGAGTACATCCCACCACTTGCCTATTAGACCCTTGCCCATCTTGGTTAATTAACAATGCCAAGCACGGGATTGGGACCTGGATCTTGGAAGTGGTTAACACTTCTCTGAGGGAGGGTCGGGTACCTGCCCCTTTAAAGGAGGCGGTAGTCCAACTGGTCCTGAAGAAGGCGTCACTGGATCCAGAGATGCCCACTAATTATAGACCAGTGGCCAACATCCCGTTTCTGGGCAAGGTGTTGGAGTGGGTGGTGGCGGGACAACTCCAAGCACTCTTGGATGAAACTGATTATCTGGACCCATTTCAGTCCGGCTTCAGACCCAGGTACGGCACTGAATCTGCCTTGGTCGCCTTGTACAGGAAGAAGGACAGGGGGAGTGCATCCCGGTTGGTTCTCCCGGACCTCTCAGCAGCTTTCGATACCATCGACCATGGTATCCTTCTGGATAGGCTAGCGGGATTGGGGGTCAGAGGCACTGCTTTGCAGTGGTTCCGCTCCTATCTCAATGGCCGATTCCAGAAGATGGTGCTGGGGGACTATGGCTCTGCGCCATGGCAGCTATGCCATGGAGTACTGCAGGGATCCATTTTGTCCCCTTTGCTTTTTAACGTCTACATGAAACCACTGGGAGAGGTCATCAGGAGGTGTGGGCTGCGGAATCATCAGTACACTGATGATACCCAGCTCTACCTCTCATTTTCCACCAATCCAGGTGAGGCAGTGGCTGTGCTGAACCAGTGCCTGGCTGAGGTAATGGGCTGGATGAGGGTCAATAAACTGAAGCTCAATCCAGACAAGACGGAGGTCCTGTTGGTTGGTGGATTGGGCTTCGGGGAAGGTGAATTGAACCTAGTCCTGAATGGGATTGCACTCCCTCTTAGGGACAAGGGCTGCAGCTTGGGAGTGCTCCTCGACCCAGAGCTTTCACTGGAAGCTCAGGTGACAGCGGTGGCGAGGAGTGCTTTCTTTCAGCTTCGGCTGATCCATCAGCTGTGGCCCTACCTGGAGAAGGAGTGCCTGGCGACAGTGACACACGCGTTGGTGACTTCCCAACTTGATTTCTATAACACACTCTACGTGGGGCTGCCCTTGAAGATGGTCCGGATACTTCAATTGGTTCAAAATAGAGCTGCCAGGCTGCTGACGGGGACTGGGCGTTATGTTCACATGACTCCAGTCCTCCGTCAGCTTCATTGGCTTCCCACTGAAGTCTGGACCCTATTCAAGGTGTTGGTTATGACCTGTAAGCCCTTAACAGTTTGGGTCCTGGTTACCTGAAGGAGCACTTACGTCCATATATGCCCGCCCGCCCCTTGAGATCAGCAGGAGAGGCCCTTCTCTAGGAACCCTCCGTGAAGGAAATCAGGAAGGTAAGTACTCGGAGGAGGGCTTTCTCTGCGGTGGTGCCCAATCTATGGAATGCGCTCATTATTTGTTTTTCGGTGTCAGGTGAAGACTTTTTTGTTCAAACTTTATTTTAATTGTTAATATTATTTATTTATTTTATTATTTGGCCAGGGCAACTTAAATTATACTGTTAAATTATATTGTTTTACATTATGTTATTTATTTATGATTGTGAGCCGCCCCAAGGCTTCGGCGAATGGGGCGGCATAGAAGTTCTCTAAATAAATAAATAAATAAATAAATAAATAAATAAATAAATAAATAAATAAATAAATAAATAAATAAAGTAGCTTTTTTTTTTTAAGTAGCTTCACACTTCCATATTAAAAAATGTTAAAGAAAAAGGAAAACATTCTTCCATTGACACTAATGAAGGGATTTTTTTTTTTTTTTGGTCCAATCCAGGTTTCAAGTAATACATAAATGAAAGGGTCAGCTGCATTCTATGCAATTTATTCTAATCTGCAATTTGGCAACGAGCTACTGTTATGTTCTGTAACTCTACTTTCAGAATCGCACATGACTTTTTAAAGAGCAGTTCTTTCTCTTTTTTTGCAAGATTTCATTTTGATACATTATTTTAAGCTTGCAAGATTTTTTAAACCTTGAAACTCCTGAATTTGTAAAATGTTGAAGAGTTATGCCTTCCCATATTTGTTAGAAAAGACAGACAGGCAGACAGTATCTCATCTTACCTTAAAACTGGAATTGCATAAAAATACTGCCATACATACCCTGAAAGTATTATGAGACCATTTGAGTAAATAGATTAATAGTGCAGTGTTAGAATGCTAGGAAGCTGCCTTACTCTCAGGCAGTCCATGATCCAACTAGTCCAGTATTGCCAACACTAACTGGTAGCAGCTCTTCAGGGATTTCAGGTGTTACTTTGTCCAGTCCTACTTGAAGAAGTTAGAAATTGACCTTGAATGTTCTGCCTGCAATGCATTTGTTCTACAACTCAGCTATGACCACATCTTGTCCTATTCAAGTGAATTCAGAAGTATTCTGGAAACACTGAAGTCATTGTGCTTATTTCCAAGGAAAGGGGGATAGTATTCCATTCTACGGAAATTAAAATACAAAGGATTATACACAGATATGATTGGGTGATAGTTTCTAAGAAAGAAATCATAACAGAGTCCCACTGAAGCCAGAATCTTCCATGTGAAAGTGCTCTAAAAGAAAATGGCAAATGAACCCATCACCCAACTTCAGTTTTCCTTTTTTACTATTTGGAAAGTATAATGGAAACCAGATATATATGTCTAACTGACATGTATATCATGAAGACTTCTGGTCATCTCACCTGATCCTGGTCCACTTTTTTTCTGCCTAAAGCCTGGCTCACTGTTTCCTCACTGAGTCTTTGCCTGGGCATCTGACAGGAAGTGGGTCTGATGTTGCATGTTACCAACGAGCAACAACAGGTGTAATTTGTGAGTGCCTACTGCACTCACAATGCTTGCTATGTCTGCATATCAATGACAACCCTCAGAATGTGGCAAAGGGACACTGTGTGAATAGGGTTGCCATATCTTGATGGGAGTACTTAGCAAAGCCTAGGATCCAATGATGAAAGTGGGTGACAGACCCCAGAGATTTATGGGCAGATCTAGCAACATAGCTCAGCTCCACCTTCATGCAGCTTCCTGGGCATCAAAGGTTATCACCCAAGGAAAAACTGGCCTATTTTAAGGAATACGTTTTTTTAACGAAGAGACAAAAAAAGCAGTGGGAGCATCATTTCCTCTCTGCTTTTCTTGTAATTGTTCCTGAAACAACCAAACCAACAAATGGATGGATGTTCTTTTCCTGTTCGTTTAGTATGATTAGTTGTGAATCAGTAGGAAAGACTCTTTTGAAGTCATTTCTGACTTGTTCATTCAGATATGGAGAAATCAGTTATTTTCACATAACTGATTCAAGAGAAAGCACATAGATCTTTAGAGCATGTATTTTAAACTAGAATATAGTGGAGTGGGACCTGAGACTATTAAATCACACACTTGTATTGTTATATGCCAGTGAGAAAGACGGCCCAGAAAAATAAAGAGGGCTTTATTACTGTGGCATATGGTTTAAAATAAAACAGGTTTCTAATTGAATGTTGAAATTGTACAAATACCTTTTCCCCAGTTGTGTTGCTATTCCTGAATGTATACCCTGTGGATGTCAGAAAAAATAGCTATACAAACAAATCTGTCTTTAATGTATATTTCTATGACAAAATGTATTTGTTAAAGAAAGGGGATAGAGCTTTGTGGAATTTTTGGCTGGCTTTATCAAAAAAGCAAAACAGCATGGATTATTTGACATGTTGAATGGTTTGCTACAGCAGACGTGCCTCATCATTCTTAGATCCCATCAATCTTGAAATACAATAACCAGCAAAATATCGTTTTAATATGATGTCAGTGTGGGTTCTCCTTTTTCTGAGAGAATGATTGACATTCAGTAGCATCTGCTTTTTGCTGTAAAGCACATCTGCATTCATCCATCCATCCATCCATCCTTAAACACAGCAAAATCAGTGCCAATTGCATGGTCAGTATATCATGATTCTATAATGAAATACATATACCATAAACTAAAAGGTCATAACCCAGATTTTGTTATTTGGTCATTAGTGACCTGTGTTACTTAGCAGTTGATGGCGTAGGTATTTTTGTACACAATTTTGCACAATCTATTTTGCCAGTAGTTTTCCATATGTATGTATGTATGTATGTATGTATATGTATATGTACACACACACACACACGTATATATATGGGATGCAGTTTTCACTAATACACATATTTGTATTTGGTCACACATTCTTGGCCTTTCTAGGGAGTTCCAGCTTGTGTTCTTCATAACTTCTTACAGAAAATGGAAGAAGGAAGTAAAGAATTGGCTATCCTTGCTTCTAACCAACATGGATGGCTTAATAGATAAAGTGGCAGTTATAAGAACTCTGAGGTTGCTAACCATTACATACTCAAATTTTTGATTCCAAAAGAAGCAAAAACCAATTATATCCAAAGGCATACCCTGGATTTTAGGGAAGGCAGATTTAATAAACTCAGAACAATTGTAAGTAAAGTCCCATGGCAAGTGACTCTAATAAGAAAAGGAATCCAAGATTGATAGAACTGTTTTTAAAAGAGAATTTTAAAGGCACAATTGCAAACAATAAAAAAGGTGCAAGACTGCAGAACAAGCCTGTATAGCTTCACAAAATGTTTAAAGATGACCTGAACACAAACAAACAAACACAAACAGAAGTGGATAGAAGGCCAGGCTACAAAGGAAGAGTACAGGCAGAGAGCACAGAACTGCAAGGTTGGCATCAGAAAAGCTAAAGCTGAGAATGAGCCCAAGTTAGTGTACAATGCTGAAAGAAACAACAACAACAACAAAAGCTTTCAGCCTTCTTCAGATATGTGCAGTACACAGAATAATCAGCAAACATGTCCTGATTTTTAGTGCAATACCAAAATGAAACCAACGAAATAGAGAGGTTGTGAGCTCTCCTAGACTGAAGGCATTGAAAATGCAGCTGGTCAGCCATCTATCAGGGATGCTTTAACTCAAGTCCAGAATCAAACAGGGATTGGACCTGATAGCTTTGATGGCCCCTTCCAACTCTACTATTTTATGATTCTGTGGTGCATGTATGTGTGTTTTGTTGGGAGAACTTGACTACAACATTCAGAGAAGCAGAATAATTGACTTTAGTTTATGTATCTTATGTAAAGGCGATCAAACCAGTCAGTCCTAGAGGAGATCAACCCTGACTGCTTTTTAGAAGACCAGATACTGAAGATGAAACTCAAATACTTTGGCCACCTAATGAGAAGGAAGGACTCCCTGGAGAAAAGCCTAATGCTGGGAACAATTGAGGGCAAAAGAAGAAGGGAATGGCAGAGAATAAGATGGCTGGATGGAGTCACTGAAGCAGTTGCTGTGAGCTTGAGTGGACTTCAGGGGATGGTGGAGGACAGGAAGACCTGGAGGAATGTTGTCCATGGGGTCGTGATGGGTCAGACACAACTTCGCGACGAACTACAACAACAACATGTGCAGTAAAATACAGCCAGAATGATTTTACCCATTCCTAATATAAGTAAGGAAGACATGACCATCATTATTACCATGCACATCCCTCCATGCCTCCTCCAACACACACACACACACAAACACACACAGAGAACATCTTTTGATTTTGAATATTTTTGAATGGATGGCTCACAGCAAGATAATGCAAGTTGCTCTGAGTTCATTGAAAAATGGTAGGATATAATTTGGATGGATGGATGGATATTATTAATGCAGAGACATCCTGCAAAGGCAGGAAAAATGGGTTCCTTCACACACTGAATAGACTTTTACCACACATGATCTCACAGTTCTTACACTTTACCCGTCTTGAAGTATCCTGACCACCCAAGTGGCAATCGTTCCATTGCAAATTGCTTCTTCTGAACTGTCATCTTGCCAATTTAAATGACAGAGCATCAAAAAAGGATGTGCACACACAAAAACAGTTCTTTGCCATGTCTGATAAGTGTTTCCTTTATGTTTGCAAAGAAATGACATCCTGGGAAATAGCAGCTTCACAGTGTGGTTACATGTTTGTTTGTTCAACTTATATTTCACTGGGTTCCTCAGTGCAATGTCCATATCCAAGGTTTGATGTCTTCACTTAAAATAATCTTGCATTGCAGGGCTACTGTCTGAAACCCTAGGAGCTGCAACCAGTAACAGTAGAGACTACTGGGGTATTTGGACTGCAAATCTGCTCCATTACCTGCTTCACTTCCCTTTTGTCCCTTCCCTTTTCCTGCTTCTATGCAAAGAAAGTGTCCTTGAGTATGCGAGAAATTCAAGGTGAAAATAAGTAAAACTGGACATATTAGAAGAAGTCTTATTTCACTTTTATATTCATTAGACTTTTTAATTGTCACATTCTAATAAAACTTGAACCTAACACTATTTGTCAGAAAGGCTGAACAGTCTCATTTTCTGTTAACATGGCACATTCAAGAATATTACATCAGGACTGCCAGTCAGTGGTCCTGTGTCATCCCAAAGCACAGCCATGGCTGATGAAGAGTAGAAATCTAGCTGTTAATCTGACTGGGAATTCATATTAGAGTACAACTTTATCCCTAGTTCCCATACGCTGTTGTAACTGCTGCTAGGCCTAACAGGCATGTGTATCCAAAACCATGCATCATACCTCTCTCTCCTCTTCCCTCCCTCTCTGCTTCCCTGAGAGCCAGCATGGCACATTTATTTTTATTTTTCAATTTATATCCTGCCTTTCTCCTACAAAGGGCTCAAGGCAGCTTACATCATCTCTCTTCCGCCATCTTATCCCCACAACAACAACCCTGTGAGGTAGGTTGGGCTGAGAGTCTGTGACTGACCCAAAGTCACCCAGTGGGATCTAGACCGTACTTGGCCATGAAGCTCATGGGTGATTTGGGCCAATCAGTGACCCTCAGACTAACAGGCTTGCTGTGTGGACAGAATGAGCAGGAGAATCTTAGGAAGCCCCATTGGGTTCCTGTTCTGATGAAAGGCTGATTTCAAGCACCAACCAACATTGAAGCTGGAAACTCAGCCAAACAGTTCACAATGTAGAGCAGCTTGGTAATAAAACACTCTATCGAGGCCATGTTCAGGCAGCAGGGTGCCATTTTCCAAGGTGCAGGTAGAAAGAGAGGGTCAGCACCCAATATGGGGTTTGAGTTAAAGTAGTAAGCCCATTTATCAGCAAAGGCTTGCCATTGGTATTCAAGCCACAGTCATGCACAGAGGTTCAATCAAGCTAAGGGTTCATGAGCAGAGTCTTAGGGGCCAAGACCAGGGCAGATGTTGTTTCCAGCACGTTTTTGGCACATTTTATTTAGGAGCTGGCTGGATACTATGTTCCCAGCTGCAGCTAATTACACAGGCTTGGCAAGCAATCTGGCACTCAGCCTGAGAAGACCTGCATTTTCTATTTCAAAGGGTGGATTTCTCAGGGGCTGGGTGTTTTCCTATCTCTGGTTCGAATTCCAAGTATCCTTGGGGAGGGGGATGGTTCCTCTCACTCACCTTCCAGGGCCCTACCTCTCCATCCCCTGCTGGCATGTCCTCCCTTCAGGACTCATATTTCTGCCTTATCCTCTGGAGACAGAAGCTGCATCCCTGAAGCTAGGTGAGTCAAGCTATGAGGATTCTTCAAGTGAAGTAATTGGCAGTTCCTTGTAGGAAAAAATAGTCAGATATAAACACACACAGAGAGACACACTTATGGAACCAAGAATATTGGGCTGGTTTGTATGATCAAACAAGCTACTATACCATCTTTTAATTCCTGGCATATGCCAGCTGCAATTCTTTACAATACGGCATGGAGGGAGGGCTAGGGTTAGGGGTTTCCACATCACACAAATCATTCTGCCCAGATTCAGATGATGCAAAAAGTTGCCCTTAGGTACAATGATGTTTGGCCTGCCAATGATTACAGCAACTCACTATGTCTTGACTGTGTGAACAGGATCATTTGAGTTAACTCAGTTCTACCTCTCACACTGTGGATCAAGGAAATGGTTTATTAAGTACCTTCTGCCTTGGAACACAGGATGCCATTCCATGATTTTTTATGGAGCAAGGCTTGCTTTCTCAGAATGATGAACCCACCAATACTCAGAGTGGCTTTAGTGATTGATTGATTGATTGATATCCTGCCTTTTTCCTACAAAGGGCTCAAGGCAGGTTGCATCATCTCTCCTCCTCCATCTTATCCCTACAACAACAACCCTGTGAGGTAGGTTGGGCTGAGAGTCTGTGACTGGCCCAAAGTCACCCAGTTGGCTTCATGGCTGAGCAGGGACTAGAACCCAGATCATTTGATTCCCAGTCCCAAGCTCTTAACCTCTACACCACACTGGCTTCTGCCCTTGCAAAAATTGAAGTTATGGGCTTCTTACTCACCTAATGGGGCTTCTTTGCATCTCATGCAGTTGGCTTCTCTGCTTAACATTCTTCTACATCTACTATATTGGGGGTCTCACACTTTCTTTCCAGCTTGTTTATTCCTGTGCCTTTCTTTTTACTAGGGAAACAGAACTGGTGTATTTAAGGAAGTGGTGACAGAGTGAATTCTAACTGCCCTTATACAATATGAAACCCTCTGAAATTCTCTTCTCCAAGCATCTGAACCCCATATACTTCATGGAAACTTTTTTTTTTAATACCAGTTGGTGACCATAATCCAGCACAGAGTTCAGCACACTAAGGCTGAATTGTATGACTCATTCACAGACTAGAATTTACTTCTGAGTGAACATGCATAGAATTCTACTATTACAGTGGAATCTTGTGTCCAGGTACTGGCTGAGTTGACAAGTATTATTAAGCATTGATTAATACACATAATGTATATAGGACTGCAGCTGTAAGTCCACTGAAATGAATGAGTTTATGCATGAGGTTAATATGATAGAACATGGACAATGCATTTAATTTTCTAAATATTTTAAGGGTATGTACGGATTTTTGACTGCTTTGTATTACAGCCTCTGCTAAGATTTATAATTATTTTCTAAGGACATGGAACTTTCACATGCATGTAGAACTTTATTCAATATTCTGATAAGATATCTTGTTATTGAATGTTCTGTCCAAGTCTGTGTTACAAAATAAGTATGAGAAGACAGGAGAATTTTAAAAATATTCTTCAGTCAGGTTCTATAAGAGAAGGGAAAATCAGACACAGCTATAGAGCTATTCTGTAGCTTTAACCAAAATGAGTAGGAGCCAACTGTTCTATTCTGTGCACAGAATTATGTTGCACTAGCAGTAGCTATGCTCTGGAAAAGACTCCAACTAAAATTGTGGTTGCACTAGTGGTTGTGCATTGGGCTTGCACAGCCCATTATGCAAACACTTGCGCAAGCAAACTAGGTGATTGCTCACATGGTGAAAGGATTCAGCAGGGCACTACTAGCATATTTGAATTTACCACTGGATGCCTCCCACTGGGAGCACAGGAGTGAATCTTAAGAAGTAAACTATTTTTCAACATAAAGAAAATTATTTTTTTGTTTTTGTTTTTTTCCCTAAATCAATCCTGTAATGTTAGGTAACATTACAAGATGTTTCTTTATAGACACATAGAAGCTTAGAAACAAAGTGAGTCAGACGGGCCCTCCCAGATCATCTAGTCTGACCCCCAGCTCCAGCTGGCTCCACTCATGACATGCCTACCCTTTTTTTTCTAAAAAGGGTCCTTGTTTCAAAGTATCCATGCTTCAAAGAGCACAATTAGTGAATCTTATTTCAGAAAACTATGCTTTCACAGAATAGTCAAATAAATTCAGCAATGTTCCTGTATAATTTTTTAAAATTCCATCCATTCCATTATCCTTTTTAAATAAATGGGATTTTGCATTGAATGATGTTAAGAATACCTTGTAGTCTTTCTCAGGCCCACAAGAAACATAATATAGGGTATAAGTGCAGTGTCTCCTGGTATATTTTAAGCCTGCTTAACTTTGATCAGAGCAGCAACAGTTTAAAGGCCTAATCTTTTCTCCAGGGATCACATTTCCAGTGAAAACTGCTTTCCAGGCAATGTTTCCATGAGTGGAGAAATATACTGGGTTCATACATCTTTTTTTTTCCTGCCCTGATAGGAACAGAAGAGTTTGAGATGAAGTAGGTTATATTATCATCACATAAATAACCTACATGAACATAGTTTTACTCATCAAAAAAGGTTAAGTACCACCTTCAGTTATTTCTGCTCCATTTGAACTATTTTTGTTGCAGATAGACAATGTCATGGCACATGTCATGGGTCTTCCACATCATATTGAATTCACTTGTCATTGCACATGTGTGCACTGTAATGTGGCACATGTT
The DNA here is from genome assembly GCF_004798865.1 of Varanus komodoensis. Taxonomy (NCBI): domain Eukaryota; kingdom Metazoa; phylum Chordata; class Lepidosauria; order Squamata; family Varanidae; genus Varanus; species Varanus komodoensis. The sequence goes on from NW_025335761.1 coordinate 6,808,284, forward strand.
CCAGAAATTAATTCTAAATTCAGTTCAGGGTCCATCTGGAAGGTAGCTTTAAAATCACATTTATGTGTTGGTTGTAAACGGATGTTCTCCTGAACTTGAAGTTTAGTGCTGTCCCTGAAAATAAAGATTCTGTCTACTTTAAAGGCGCTTCTTTCAAAACCAAAGACGGTGAGGTAGCTATTAGAACTAGAAAATTACTCCAATATGCATCCTCATAATGAAACTTTGTGGTTACATTGAGGAGATGCATGCAATTGAAACAGTGTGTGTCAAAAATTAAAATTTCTCATGTAATGTATTATATAAACATTCTTTAAGATGGTGTTGCTCACTTATATATGAAACTCTGTCCCTATATAAGCCCTGATCTAGCACTGTGGTTTTGTGGCTACATATTACCTTAATTCACTAGGCAGTTGAATACTGTGGTAATCCCACCATGTAATCACTTATCTACAATTGTGCTTCCTTGATGTCATTTTTTAAAACATAAAAACAGTCAACAATTGCTGTATGATATGCACTGGTGATTCATATAAGTATACTGCTTCCTTTCTTTTTTCTTGCCAGTCTTAAAAAATAGGGTATAAATCGATTTTTAATGATCATCTTTTATTATTTTTATGGATGGTACACATGTACCAACTGGTGGAATAGATAGAATGCTCTGTGTGTGTGTGTGTGTGTGTGTGTGTACTATTACATTGTTACAATATTAAAAGAATGCTTACTAGTCCATTTTAAAATCAGTAAAATCAGTAAAACCCTACAATCTCATCTTTCTTTCCCTATTCTTGGCTCTGTTTCAATTTTTCTGTGATATAATTTCAAGAGATTACAGTGTCATTTCTTTGCTTTTCTTCTTCTTACAGGGAAGAGAGCAAAATTTATGTCAATGTATTTCAATTCTTCTGAAATTTATCTAAGATTGCAGTTCCTATGTTTCTTTAGTCAAAAGTAAGTCTATGTTCAATGAAGCCTAGTTCACTTCTACGATAGGAGCCTAGGAGAAGAAAATTGACTTTTGTGCATCATATTAAGATGCTGCTCGGTTCTGTTAAATCTCAGCACATGCTCCTCTTCCGTTTTGCAGGAGGTAGTTCCACAGTTATTAAAACATAAAATGGTTCTTGCTCTATATGATATTATATTTTTCCTTTAAATTTTACAAAACCCTTTTCAACCATTGATTAATCATTCAATAACTGATAGAGAGAAACCACCTGAAGTAGATTGATACATACCTCTCATTTCTCTGAGCTTTATCATGCACTATTTGATTGAATTCTATCTACATACAATATATGCAAGTGAGGTTCTTTTTTCATTTAAAATACTAATTTCTGGATAGATACATAGGCTTATGCTGCAAATGTCAAACTTTTCTTTTACCTTCATTTTAGTATGAGCCAGGAAAGCACGCAATTCAGAGTAGCTGCAGATGTACATGCTCAGTTATTGCAGTCTTTTCCTGCTTTATTGTAACAGGTAAGAGACAGGGAAATAATCTATGCTCGCGGTAGTACCTGCTATAGACCTCTACTGCTCTACAACTACACGAACCAGTATCTTCATTGGCCAATGATGGCTGCTAGAGAACTCTGGGCAGGCACTGCGAGGTTGTAACACAAAAACCAGGCCTCCTCTAACCAGGACTGACCTAAGAGTTCCGGAACAAGGAGCAGAAGAAATCGTAGATGGCCCTTATAAAGACCTAAACAAATATATGTGCCCAGAGTGACAGGCATGGGAATGAGGCAAAATGGTGCACAGAACCTAAACCACCCCCTTACTTTCTGGAAGTCCAAGTCAAACTATCTCCATTGTTCCTCCTTCAGGCATCCTTGCCGCTACACCCTTGCTGCCTCTGTTCTCTTTCTAGGGATTCAGGAAAGTGTATCACATGCACTTCACCGGTTTTCTTGGTTGCTCTTTTAAAATGGTGACTGAAAATAGCAACTGCCTGCATGTGGATGGACTATTGGTCCACTCATATGTAGCTGCCTGTAAAAGTGGTCTACTTATCCCCACATAAGTTCTCCTAAAGAACTTTATCCACAGCATAGCATATTCTTCATATTGTATTTTTGACTTTTTGTTTGTTTTAAACCCAGTGACTCTTGCACTCTCTTTCTCTGTGCATCTCTGTGTTTATGCATATGTGTTTAGAAAGTTAGCATCTACAAACATTTTTCTACCTTTTTTCCTTTAAAAAAACTTTTGCATTATTTTCACATGATCAATAGGAAATTTAACAATATATGAACAATTAAGATAGAAAGTGCTGAAGTTGGAAAAAACGGGTTTAAGAAACAGGAAAGATGATCTCATAAAGGGAATGCCCAGATTATGAGCTAGCTAGCAGCTTCACAGTCCCTCTTGTCCTTCAGAATACATTCAGTTATTTGGACAAACAGTAGCACTGGGATTAACCAAATATGTTGAACAAACTATATTTGTAGTTACTAAGTAGACCATATCACAATGTTCCATTGTTTTTGATCAAGAATGAAGGGGAAAATGTTGCATTATATGTTTCTAAGAATGAACCAGCAAATAAACCAGCCATAAGAAACCATTATACTTAGGATTTCAGTACATTGATCCAGATTTTGCTAGGTTCCCTTAGAGTTTATGCTATTTTTCAGAATGTAGAGCAATCAATGACATTTGGAAAGAATTCCTAGGAGAATATGAGTATGATCAATAGCCATTCACTCTCAGCTTCCTTTCCAAATTTGACTTCCTGCCTGTAATAGTCACTTGGTAGCCTGAGGGATAGCTTTCCACATCACTACTGTGTTTAGGGTTTCATCTTCTACATGATGCTTGCTAGTCAAGCATTATGCATTTAAATTCTTCAGTTAAACACAACTGCAGGGGAGGGAAAATGATGAGATCAGATCGAATTCAAATTTGAAATATCAATGGTTTCCCTCAATTGGACTCTTAAAGAGAGGGTCCTTCATGCTTAGTTTGATACAGATCTTGATGAATTTGCATTCTTGATGGGTAATATGTTCAGTCATTTGTTCTTACCATAGATCCAGTTAAACTTCCAGTGAAGTCCATTAAAGGCATTCATTTTCAAAATGAGGAACATAAGAACCTTATTTGTAAGCAAAGGCCCATTCACATAAACCTTTGAACCTGTACAGACTTGACATTCCCAAGTTAACATTTGAAAACCCAATCCAATCATGCAAATTTATTTTTAAACCCAAACGGAAAATGACAGTGCAGACCATCAAGATCAGAATGTGCGAATGACAAAACTCTGCTCACACTTTGCTATTAATGGGTATTGTCTCTCAACTATGGAATGTAGGGCCATGTACTCATTGAACCAAAACATACATGAGCTTGTCTTTCAGAGTTCCCATTGAAATCACTTCATTTTGTCTCATGTCAAAGAGATAAGGATATGAATTCACCACTGTTGGATGGGAATAAAACAGGCAAATCGTGGTACAGTAAAAGTAGGACTAACATGCCTGCCCTTCTTTCATGTTGGAGTTTGAGGTTCTACTATCCAGACTGAGAGTTAAAATTTGATTTGTAACAACATATGCTAGCGTATGAAAGAATTGGAGAGAAATTGGTTTAGTGTACTTTTGAAGAGAAGACATACAGAAAATTTTATTTCATACACTTTGGTTTTAAGTTAGCTTTACCAGAGAGTAACCCAAATGCTTGACTTACTGTTTCAAATACATCCCTATGAACACTGAAAAGATGCTAATGGACAGACATCTTCTGGAAACAGATGCAAACAAAGCAAGCTTATAGGGACATTTCCTCCTCTTGTCTGTTTCCTTTGCCTCTGAATTGAACCTGGTAGTTCTCCTCTCTTCCGCCATATTATGCAGCAATCTTCTGGACAAACACATACATACCCACAAGGAAACAAAGTCAACATAGCTCATTTTGTCTTCACATGCTCTTACTGCAATCTGTCTGAAGCAGCATTCCCCCAACCTGGTGCCTTCTAAATGTGTTGGCTGCTTGAGGCATATTGGGAATTGTATTGCCATACATCCAGGGAACACAAGGTTGGGGAAGGCTGACCTAAATCATAGTAACTTTTAAGAAGACTAATGCACTTCTAAATGCAATACATAAAACAGACTGCCAAACAACGTCATTTCTGCAATAGTACTGAATATTTTATAGGCACCCCAAACCAAATTAATAACAAATTATTAATACATTAAACAGTTAATGTGGAGAATGGAAATGAACATTTACTTTTTGGCACTGTTCATGTATTCATCTCAGCTTAAAACTGCAGAATGCTGTGGATTCTGTTGTGGAACTGTAATATTACTGGCTTTTTAGTGTCACTTTTCCTGACGATATGGGTCATGTTCAGTTATAAGTGTACAAGAACCCACGGCCCAACAATAGCTGGTTACATCCTTTAGTTTCCACTACCAACCATCCATCTGACAATCTTTGTGGTGTCAATGGATCCGGAAGTCCACTAGAACTTGTCACACATATAGTCCACATTGGCTGAATTGGTAAATTGGCTCAGCCAGTTCCTATTTTAAGCTGTTCCTATGATTATGATTTTACGATTACAATTTGATTATGATTACTCTGAAGTTGCCCTTATTGGCTGTTATCCCATGTAGAACCTCTTTGATGACATGTTGTAAGATAATGGACATCTTTGACCAGTTGTGGATAGTTTATTTGTAGCAAGGTTGGACTCACGCATTCAGTTTTCCTATGTCTTCCAGATGGCTAGAAGTACAGGGTTTCCCACAAATGTCCCAAATTCAAGACAGTATAATTACATTTCAAAACATTGAAAAAGGCTCAGCTTTTCTCATGGTTTGAAACAAAATGATGCTTAGAACAAGCAAAGGTCACCAGCATACCTGATGGTGTGAGAGACCAGCATGTATTCCTGGCCTCACACCAGGTGGGAGAAGATGCGTGTCATGGGGACAAGCATATTCAGAGTAGAACCTATGTAGGGCAGTATTTAAATAGATAAAAATAATAATTTTAATAACCCAATTTCCAAATTATTCTCCAGAGATGCATTTGTGTGATGGTGTGATGGTTAAAGTGTTGGACTGGGGACCTCTGAGATAGAGTGCTGGCCTCCACTAGCCCATGAAGCTCAGGGAGTAAGTTTGGCCCAGTCACTCACTGTCAGCCTAACCTATTTCACAGAATTGTTGCTGTCAGGATACAACGGAATGATATACGCCTCCTTGGGTGCTTTACAGGAGGAAGACAGGTGGGATATAAATGCAAAAACAGAAGAATACTACACACTTCTGACAATTCATTACATGCTTTTTGAAAAACAAAGAAAGGTGACAGGTCTTCCGTGTGTGCCATTTTTACCTGGAAAGTTCAGATATAAGTAAAATTAATACAAACCTACATAAATAGCTATTCACTCCCACTGCTTCTATGGAGACTCTGTATGGAATTATTGCAATATCTGAGCTGCTGTCAAGTTTCCCCTTTTAAAGTAGGAATGCTTTTCCATCCCACGCAGGCTCTACTAAGGCTTGTATTTCATGCCATGTTGGATTTACACATTTCTCCAAATACATTGACCATATATTTGCTGCAGTGTTGGAAAGGAAGAAACATGCATGAAAGCAGGTACTAGGAGAAAAATGAAGTATTACCCTTCTAACATTCCACTGTTGGATAGAAACACACTATCTTGTTTTCCCCGATATCTTTCACAGTGTCCTTAAAGTGAACCATTTTCAGCTAGCTTGTTCTTATCTGGGAATTGTAGTACTCAAGACTCGTTCTTTTTCCAGTTGTTTGAATCTGGCCAAGGTATGATCAATCAGATAGACTTTGTTTCTCCATTAATTCTCTGCTGTCAAACAATGTTCCCTGGAAGTTTTCAGTACCTCAGCTCTTTTTCTTACTTCATCACACTTGGTTGTAGTTTAATTAAGGAACTTCCATATTTATAGCTGTGTTTTTAGATAAGTAAACAATAGACTTTTGTAAAGGATGTTAATTCTATAACTGCGGTAGTAAACAGTTGGCTGGAAGGAAACAGTTGATGTTATATAAGCAACCTTGTAAAATCTGAACGTTTTGATGGTAGCTTCCTTTCAGTCTGGAAGACACCACTCAAACCAGATAAAATAAATGAAACTTAACCTTATAATTAATTGCCTTTATTTGCAGGAGAAGGCCACATTCTGACACATAATTAAGGTTAGTGCTAGGCTAAAGTATTTGGCCTAGTGATTTTCAATATGTTGGGTGGGGGGAATTGCTGATTAATCCAACCTTCAAGGGGTGTGAAATTCAAAGGTGAGTATCTGTAAACAAGAAATGGATAAGGTGTCTTCTTTCTAGAAATGGAGGGAGCTTTGCTACTGCAGGCAACATCTTGATTGCCTGCAGCAGCCCACCCCTTGAATTCTGGGACAGAGCAGCTAGTTGTAGCAATGCTGCAACTTGATGTAGCATCAATGCTGGGGGCCTTCGTGAGGGGAAATCCCCATTTGGGATTTTGCCCAAATGTCGGAGCAAGCCCAGCCCACCCAAAAGTTCTATGATTTAGCCTCCTCTCATAGGGTATGAGTGGTCCCAGCTTGAGTTAAGGCCCACTCTCATGATATGCCGTTATGATGGGAACCATGTGGCAAGACTCTTTCGCCCACTGTTTGAATGGGACAAAAATCCCAGGGACATTCAGGTGGAGACTAATCCCTACAGGGTAACACTCAGGCAGGGAGAAGTCACAGCCTATGGCTTTTCACATTATCTGAATAAACTACAGGAGGGCCCTGTCTGTGAAAAGACTCCATTAATATAAGGCGAAAGAGAGTCCATTAAATGCACTTGCATTGGCAGAAAACTACTGATTCTGATCATTATCTTTCCAACATGATATGCTTATCTTATAGTTGGCAAACGTAAATCTTTATGACTAATTTTCATTTAAAACCACGTTTCAACAATACTCTTATTGTGAAGCTTTCCTTTTTGGCAAGGGAGGATGTAAAGAAAAAATGTAAAATTTAAACCACCTTTTGACATTTTACAGCCACACTAAAAATGAGTTGTGTCGAAGTACAGAAAAAAAACCAACAATATTTTATTTATAATCTTATTTTAGTGTTTGAACTACAAATCCTGGTTCTAGAATTGTTTAAAAGATCATGGGTTTGATAAGATGCTCACATGAAAATTAATTTCTTGGATTTTCCCCCCTTCTTCCACAGAATGGTCCCTTCAGGAGATACAGAACAGGTAATTATGTGAAAAAATTAAAAATAAAATACTTTGTTATGTTTTGTTGTTCCGTGATTGTTCTTATGAATCTACTGCTAACATCCATTTCTCTGTTGAACCATCTCAAAAAGGGCATGAGGAGAAAATGAAATGAAAAAAGACAAAATAGACCGAATCTCACCACTAGAATTCACCATAAAAATCCTCAAAGCGTTAACAGAATTCTTACAAAAATTCCTAGACCAGTTCTTTAGAGAATCGACTTGTTCTATGAAAAATATGGCAAATGGGATTGGGAGTGGGGAAGAAGAAAGGGAAGGGACAGAAGTTGGGTAAATAAGTGCAGCAAAAAGAGGTTCTGAGGAATACACATAATTTTGTCTGCTTTCGCTCACAATAGAATTTTTAATAAATAAATTTCTTTTTTTGTAAAGACACTTTTTTTGAAACAGTAGATTTAGCCCAGTCATTTGTGTCATTTTTTTAATAAACTGTCTTTTTGTTTTAAATTCCCCCTTAAATTTGTAAATGTTTTAGATCTGAGTCTCTTGCACATTGTCTTTAGAGTTCATTCGGATCAATAATGGTTCATGCACTGAACTGTGTATTGAATTTATTGTGTTAACAGTTGTTGTGTGGTTGAAAGGAGACTTATAAGAGTTATAGTGATTTAGGTGCTCATGCTCTATTGCTGGCATGGGCAAATGACTTTCTATAGGTGTATCACCTGTAAGCTCATCATCCACATTAATGATCTCTACAGTTCGTGTTGGCGCATGGTGGTTTTGCTGGTGATGTTGTTTTCTCATTTTGTAGAAAATGACCAACATCACTGCAGCCATAAGCGTGATTGCCACAAAACAACCAATTATGATTTTGGTAGTCTTCATAACCTCATCTATTCCTGGGATCCCATTGCTTGGATCTGTCACAGGGATGGTGAATGTTTTTTCCATTGACCTTGTGCTCTGTGGTGTGAGAGAGGTTGTTACATTGGTGGTCTCCCATTCAATGACTGGTGTTGGCCAAACCTGCTCTGTGGTCCGTGCCTCATCCTGAGAAGGTTCCACAGTTTCTACTGTGATGGTGGAAAAATAAGTAATGCACTCCTGTGCGGTTACATTGAGTGTTGCAGAAGCTGTGGTATTCCCAACAGAGTTACTCACCAAGCATGTATACAAGCCCGTGTCTTGCGCAGTCACCCTCGTAAAATTTAATGTGCCATCACTGAGCACAGAAATCCGAACCCTATAAGCCCCATGTGTTATAACAGACCCATTCGGCGTAATCCAAGATATAGAGGTCAGGGATGTTGATGCTCGGCATTTCAGCTCCGCAGCCATGCCTTCAGTGACATTGAGGTCTGTTGGTGGCTCCACAATCACAGGAGCATAGCATGTGAAGTAATTCAGGTCCAGCTCCCCGATGTACCTTCCTTTCAAGCTGGGAGGTGTGTTGCAACGGGCACAGCATGCAGTGTTGGAGGGTGCTTTGTCTTTAATCCACCAACTGAGCCACAAGATGTCACAGTTGCAGTTCCAAGGGTTGTGATGCAGGTGGATTCTTTCTAGACGGAGAGGTGTGAAGAGGTCATGAGGCAGTAGTGTTAGGTTGTTGTGCGCCAGATTGATCTCTATTAGTGACTGAAGGTTATCAAAAGCATTCCTTTCAATCACTTGGATCTGGGATTGAATCAGCCACAATTTTTGAAGGTGCATTAATCCTTGAAAGGACCCTGGCTTGATAGCAGTTAAGTGGTTCCCAGAAAGATCTAGCTCATCCAGTTTTACAAGTGGTGTGAGGTTAGGAATCTCCCGAAGGTTGCACATAGCAAGGTTCAAGTACCTCAAATTAGACAGACCTTCAAAGGCACCTTCTGAGATATACGAAAGCCTTTTTAATTCCCCCAAATCCAGCCTTCGTAGGGAAGGGATTCTATTAAAAGCATACGAAGGGATACTCTCAATCGGGTTGTTTCTCAACCAAAGCTCCTTCAGTTTTGACAAGTACACAAAAGCCCCATTTGGAATGGTGCTAAGACGATTGTCAAAGAGTTCCAAAGTATTGAGATTCGCCAGACCATTGAAGGCCCCTATTTCAATTGTTCTAATGTGATTTCTGCTCAGCTGCAAGACTTCTAGATGCCTCAGGTGTTTGAAGCTATTCACCTTAATGATTTGGATCTGGTTCTCATGGAGATTCAATAACCTTGTATTGGTGGAAATGGCATCAGGGACCTCTCTCAGATTTTTCCTCACACAAATTACTTTGCTAAACTGATTGCTACAGGAACAGACAGAAGGGCAAGTCTGAGCTCTGACCAAACCAGCGACCACAAGAAGTTGAAGAGCCAGTAGCACCACAAGCAAGGGGTCAAATAGGGCCCTGTTAAACCTAGGACCTATCATTATCTGCTGTGGATGTAAGGTCATCTTGTTCAACATTCATAATTTATTTGGTGTTGGTCCTTCAGGAGTTCCAATAGTCTGAAACAGAGAAATAAGAAACAAACACTAGATTAATTCATCATATCCAAGTGTACTTTCTTTCACACCTTATTTTCCTAGCTATGTTCTTCTTCTAAAAGATCTTCATAAACAATCAATACATACAAATTCCCCTGCTACAAGGAACTAACTGCCTACACACCTGGGGAATTGTTCTTAACTTAAAATTCTTGCTTGATTCTTTTGGTTGTCTGTTTAATTATGTGAAAGATCAAGATGAGAGAAAATAAGATATAAAATTGACTATAATCCTGCTAGAATACTTTTTCCTTGATAAAGTAAATCATAAAATTTTTCAGCTAAGGAAAAAGAGACAAAGAAGACAAGATTAGTACTTACTTCTTAGAAAATAAATTTGAAACACAATCTAAGATACCAGAATTAAAATATTTGTATAAATAAAACACTGAATTTTATGGATGCCATTTAAATATGTCTTCTAAAAGGAATTGTGATTCATTTATAAAAGTCAGCATTAGATGAGTGGATAGTTCAACACTATTTTTTTATGAAGATATTTAAAGAAAATCTTCAATGAATATGCATGTTCAGCAATGGTCTTGGATTTCATTTTCATAAGCAACATTTGATTCTTAGTCACAGTATGCATAGACTACATGCTGAAAGCCAGCAACAGTTCTTCCCAATGCTTCTGAAAACAAAAATCGGGACTCACAAAATGGAACTGCAGATGAGGGAAGAACCACCAAGAAGAACACTTATTAAAACTTAGAATTCTTCTTCTAGGAACTAGTGTCTGAACTACGTCAAATACTAAAGTTTAGCTTGGACACATAAAGAATCTTGCCATGCAGATTACCACCACTTTGGGGAGAATTTCCATGATCACTTCAGGCTGTATACCTTTCTGTGTGCTTCTTCACTAATACATGAGTATAAGAAGAAAAAAAAAAAAAGCGTGCTGCATGGTAAATGCAAAGCATGGAACTATGGTTCATACATGAAGTCAAATCATAGTTTCATCCTATGCACTGGATGAAACTAGGGTGAAATAGGATGAAATTATGATTCATACACATGTCTTAGGTTGATTTTGCAACAAAGTTTTGAAGCCTGAAAGTAGGCAGAAGTGAAGCAGCGTTCAAGTAGGCCTGGGTCTACATGGCTGCCAATTTGTTGAATTTTGACTCTGTAGTCAAGCCCAGAAATCCCTGCTCCAGTGCCTTGCTTCTTTTATTACCTGTGCCAAAGGATGGTCACTGTGGAAAACAGTGAAGAACTGAGGAGTGGTTCAAGAAAAGCTTTTACTGCCTGAATACAAATGCTGACAAAATGCTTATTGTTTGCTTATTTCAGGAAAGCAGATAAAAAGAAGCTTCTGCAAACTGCTGAGCTGAGCATCAGCTCCTCTCCCACCATTAAGCAGACTCATCTGATTTCCTGATACACTCTCCTCTATCCTCATATTTGGCCATAACAGCAGAGAAACTCTCATTAGTAAATGTGTGCTGAACACAGGCATTAAAAATAGCTATTTAAATGACAGAAAAATATATCTCTCCTGTAGCTGCAGGGTTGGCAATTTCGGTGTTACCTCCAAAAATGTTTCCTTCGGATCTTAGCATAAGTGAAAAAAGACCTTTCGACTCTGCAAATGATCATTACCATTCAAAGTCTCTCCATGCTGATTCATTTGTGGTAGCTCCTAAACCCCCCAGCCCTAGGTTCATTTTCAATCTGCTGCTCACTGCAAGGTCCCTGTGCTGTAGAGATTAATGAAATTTCCTATACATCAGCCAAAAGTGAAGTCTTATAAATTACAGCAAGCTCCAAGCACATTTATAACCAAGAGCACACAGATACATAATACATGCACTTAGCAGAACAAAAATACTATCAACCAACGGTTTTCCATTTTAAGCTTCAAATTGTTTCATTTTGTGGTAAAGGTGTGGGGAGCTTATACTTTGAAAAACAGGATGAAAATAGATTATTTTTCACCTAGCAGTCCATTTGGAAAAGGCCCATTTTATAATCAGATAATATATATTTATGAATTTACTTGTGCATGTTTGACACTAGCTTATTGCAATAACATAAAACTATTAAGGTTTTTTTGCATGTTTTGAAGACTGTACTATAAAGAAAACTACATATGCTACAGGTTAAAGACTGAACTACAACTATACACATACAAGGAAAGCAGCACTGAAATGTCGGGGAGAGGAGAAAAAGTAGGTACTAGGAAGCTGATTAAAGTGAACTCAACATATTTTAAAATGTCTTGTATATTATATCATTGATTTTAAGCGTGTATGTTGGATTTAATAGTTTTAATTCTTGTTTTATGCTTTTATGTTGATTGTTTATGATTTTGTGGTGAGCAGCCCAGAGAACCTTCAGGCTATAGGGAAGCATAAAAATGCAATTAATAAATAAAACCCTTCTTTAGGAGAATCTTTCCTCCTCTAATTCTTTCACTGACTAATGCTGATGCAACCCCTTCTGTTTTAAAGCAAAATTTAGTCACATACAGAAACATGTATGCTAGATCAAATTACATGTGTCCACATTTGTTTTGCATGGTTCAGGATATATATGGAAACTTTGACCATGACAACAATCTATCCCAACCTATGCCATATCTCTCAATCATTTCAGCTGATTAGATTAATTTCCACCGCACAGTTCTGCTTGAACAAGGATATAAGAAGAGGGTGGTCTGAGGGTGAGGAATTTATGCTTGACTCCCCTGTCATGGTCAGATCACTTCCTGGTGAGGTTTGTGCTTGAGAGCGACCTCTCCCTCTGCAAGGGTGCAGACCCGATTGTGTGGGTCCGCCCCCGGAGCCGGATGGATCCGGATGAATTCCTGAAGGCCCTGGGGGAGTTTCCGGCTGACAAGACTGGTGCTCCTGTCGAGGCCCTGGTCGAACTGTGGAACGGGGAGATGACCAGGGCTGTGGACACGATCGCTCCTAAGCGTCCTCTCCCACCAGGTAGAGCCCGCTCTTCCCCTTGGTATACACCTGAATTGTGGGCGATGAAGCAGGTTGGGAGATGGCTAGAGCGTAGGTGGAGGAGATCAGGGGTGAATCTGACTGAACACACTTGAGAGCCCACTATTGGGCCTATGCTGTGGCGGTGAGGGCGGCGAAAAAGAGGGTTTTTTGCACTTCCATTGCCTCCTCAAAATGCTGTCTGGCAGAGCTTTTTCGAGTGGTGCAAGGCCTGGTTCGTCCAGGTCCTAGGGAAGATCGGGTTCCACCCTCAAAGGCCCACTGTGACGACTTTGCCAAGCATTTCAGGGAGAAAATCGCTCAGATTCGTCACGAGCTAGACACCACTAGTGAATCAGAGGTTCCTGGGGAGACGCCAATGCTGCCATCTGGTCCAGTATTATTGGATGAATTTCAGTTATTGCGGCCCGATGATGTGGACAAGGTGCATGGATGAGTACGTCCCACCACTTGCCTATTGGACCCTTGCCCATCTTGGTTAATAGATAATTCCAAGCACAGGATTGGGATCTGGATCTTGGATGTGGTTAACGCTTCTCCGAGGGAGGGTCGGGTGCCTGCCCCTTTAAAGGAGGCGGTAGTCCGACCGGTTCTGAAGAAAGCGTCACTGGATCCAGAGATGGCCACTAACTATAGACCAGTGGCCAACATCCCATTTCTGGGCAAGGCGTTAGAGTGGGTGGTGGCGGGACAACTCCAAGCGCTCTTGGATGAAACTGATTATCTAGACCCATTTCAGTCCGGCTTCAGACCCGGGTACGGAACTGAATCTGCCTTGGTCGCCCTGTACGATGACCTGTGCAGGGAGAAGGACAGGGGGAGTGCGTCCCTGTTGGTTCTCCTGGACCTCTCAGCAGCTTTCGATACCATCGACCATGGTATCCTTCTGGATAGGCTAGCGGGATTGGGGGTTGGAGGCACTGCTCTGCAGTGGTTCCACTCCTATCTCAATGGCCGATTCCAGAAGGTGGTGCTGGAGGACTATGGCTCTGCACCATGGCAGCTATGCCATGGAGTACCACAGGGATCCATTTTGTCCTCTTTGCTCTTTAACATCTACATGAAACCTCTGGGAGAGGTCATCAGGAGGTGTGGGCTGCGGAATCATCAGTACGCTGATGATACCCAGCTCTACCTCTCATTTTCCACCAATCCAGGTAAGGCAGTGGCTGTGCTGAACCGGTGCCTGGCCGAGGTAATGGGCTGGATGAGGGCCAATAAACTGAAGCTCAATCCAGACAAGACGGAGGTCCTGTTGGTTGGTGGATCGGGCTTCGGAGAGGGGGGACTTAACCTAGTCCTGAATGGGGTTGCACTCCCTCTTAGGGACAAGGTCCGCAGCTTGGGAGTGCTCCTTGACCCGGAGCTTTCATTGGAAGCTCAGGTGACAGCGGTGGCGAGGAGCACTTTCCTTCAGCTTTGGCTGATTCATCAGCTGTGCCCCTACCTGGAGTACGACTGCCTGGCGACAGTGACACACACGCTGGTGACTTCCTGTCTGGACTTCTGTAACGCAGTTTACGTGGGGCTGCCCTTGAAGACGGTCCGGATACTTCAATTGGTTCAAAATAGAGCTGCCAGGCTGCTGACGGGGACTGGGCGTTATGTTCACATGACTCCAGTCCTCTGTCAGCTTCACTGGCTTCCCATTGAAGTCCGGGCCCAATTCAAGGTGTTGGTGATGACCTATAAAGCCCTAAACAGCTTGGGTCCTGGTTACCTGAAGGAGCGCTTACATCCATATATGCCCGCCCGCCCCCTGAGATCTGCAGGAGATGCCCTTCTCCGGGAACCTTCCGTGAAAGAAATTAGGAGGGTAGGTACTTGGAGGAGGGCTTTCTCTGTGGTGGCGCCCAATCTATGGAATGCGCTCCCCAGAGAGGTTAGCCTGACGCCATCGTTATTTGTTTTTCGGCGCCAGGAGAAGACCTTTTTATTTAAGTGTCATTTTAATTGTTAACAGTATTTGCTTATTTATCTGGCCAGGGCGACTTCTTTTATATTGTTATTTATTTTATATTGTTATTTTTATATTGTTA